>NC_090812.1:143818321-144120265 GCF_000390325.3 Nicotiana tomentosiformis | reverse complement strand
CATATTATATATCTCGAGCCACCCTGCTCAAAATCAATAACCACGGGGAGGCAAATGACACAACGCCACACAAAAACCTGAAAGAATATAACCAATACGCAATCAATCATGCAATACCCAAATACTCATCTCGCTCAAATTCCGCCACAAGGCCCCCAATAGAACCGCACCATGTGTGCATATAACCAATGAATCACAACTCCTCGTAGCATAGAAGAGCAACTCACAGATCATTTCAGAACACGAATAAGTTCAATATCAATCGAATGGCATATCCTTTAACAATAGCAGTATGAAGCCAACCAATCCGACTCGGTGTAGAATACACAGCCTAATTAGGCCTACCAATGGACCCCCAAATCAACTCTGGTCACCCACAAATAGATAATTAACCCTCCAAAAATCCACATCGATTGAATCATAATACCTACTATCACCTGGCTACCTTCGGCCACGCCTTCACAGTCCGCAACCATGAAACAATCTGCTCCTGTAAACTCCCAGTCTCCCATACCATAGAACACACAAATCACCATTTCTGATCCCAATTCTAGCATTCGAATGACTAACACATCTCTCATACACTATCATCCCACGAGGAATACTTCCATAATTCTTCCGTGCCACATAGCAATAATTCGAATATCAGCAGTCTATCAACCAGGAGAGTGTCGCAATACCTATGAAATATCCATAATTCAAAACATAGTGCACCTTCTGAAATGTACTCTCTACTCACGCAATACCAATTAGTTATAGCATTCATCTAAACATCGAAAATCGTCCATGCCCTCTAAGAATTTATAACCTCCCTTTCAAAACTAAACTGTGACCTTGCACACGCAAACCTTAATCCCACACAACACACCGCATCTATCATGCCATCATATGAAAAATACGAGAACCTCATAATCATTCTGAATCACAAGTAAAATACACATACGATTAGCCAGAAGCCTTCCATTTGATCCCATCAGGTAGAAAATCATAATACTCAACATACTACCTCACACCGGTAGAAAATATCCATCTTAAACCTTGGTGGAAACCATCAAGAACACTTTGAAATCCATTTTCACATAACCAAGCGATTAGAACTGAATTCCTCTAACTCAACCTAGCTACGCAGGTCACCAAACCCAAGAATATTGCCACCAAAACATCTGTAAAGTCTTACCACATCGTAATTACCCAAAGAACCGATCCTACCATTACCGTACTGGTCTAGCCTACTATCCAGTTGTCCTATTTTCTCTGAGTCCCTTTCGAATTTTTATTCAGATTGATACTTCTTCTTTCTAACACACCACGATCTTTAACCATAACTCACCCCATGAACCCTAGCATAGAACCACAACGCCCTAGGGCCCATAAGCCGCTGCATTCCCTCTTAAGTACCCCAAAAGCACCACAACCGAGACATCCACTCTGAAAGACCTTATGTGAAATTTAAAAATGTTCCTCTTCCCTTTCCTATACTGAAGTGTAGAATCCATAGTCATACAGAATTACCGTAAGTCCCGACACCATCCAATATAAATAACTGATTCTAGCGATACACGAATCTGAAAAAATTTCAATTGCCACTTATACATTTTTGAATCCATTAGCACCTTCTCGAGAGTCACCCACTTTGCTCAAATCTAAATTGCACTACCCAAATGGGCTGAAAGACGCATGCCCCATTAGCACAACAACACTCAAAGAGGTAATCCTTCCTTAACACCACTGATCAAATTCATACTCCGTGCGCACTATACTATTCACAAATAACAACTCACTCACCCCGTGATTTTCATATACCCATAAAGCGCAATATATTCTGTATTTAGAAATTTCAGTATTCGAGTCATTCTCGATCTCAACTTCTGCAAGTCATAACTAATCCACAAGTATGCCTCAGACCAAACTAAAATTTAACATATAACCATCAATTGAATTGACAATAACATGCTCCCCCACTTGGCTCAAAGCCATAGATTAAAATACTCCATAACTCACAATACCCATACTTTATGACTGCCATAATACTACAGCCAGTTCGACGAAAATTCTTCTCAAGCTCATACAATACCAACCATAAAATATCTCAATCGTCCGCTAAGCTCGAATTCATTCTCTTAATACTCAAGTCAACTTTCTCACCCAGATTCAAATTCAAATCTCAACACATACGCTCCGCTGGCAGAAAAGAAACTCTCCACTCACATTATAAGGAACACACCTACATAGATTACTCCGTAGGGAATAATAACCCATCTGCTTAGCCTCAAATTGGTATCTTGTTATACCCTTTCACAGTCACAATTACTATGCAATCACTTAGTCTATCTGAGTCCAAGCTCATTAACCAGACATGAGAATTAATTTGTCTCAAAATTTAACAATGTGAAAGATCCTTCAAACATTCATACTCGAGACTGTACGTCACATCAAAACGAAAATCAAGCACCCAATGGTCCCTCCTTTACATTTCAAGGAAACACTTCACGTCACATATAAATCGTCTTAACACATACCGCAGTTACATCATACTCATCATAGAGCCATTACACCGCTCATCGAGCAACATATTCCACTCGTAGGGATATTACTGGACACATGAGTCCAATGTACAAGTTACAATTAAAGCTACCGAGCTTAAGCTTAAGCTGCGGTCTAACCATGGCCTCAAGTCCTCCAGACTGGCCCATCACCAAAACACAGAGTACACATCTCAAACCTTGTTCATAGAATCAGAAGCCGGCAATGCACAGCTGATACCGAGCGCTCATGTGTGCATACGAATGCATGGAAGGAATTCAAAGAGTTATGTCTCAAGCTAAATCAATTCCGCATGATAAGGAAAGAAATATGGGAAGTATATATCCTAAATGCCCTGTAGCCTCTCGAAGATAAGTATGGACGTCATCATACCGATCCGCAAGACTCTACTAGACACTAGCTCATGACTTGTGGAACCTATAAACCTAGAGCTCTGATACTAACTTGTCACGACCCCAAATTCACTTGTCGTGATGGAACCTAACCCAACCCGCTAGGTAAGCCAATTAACCACTAACCAATTCCAATAAGAATTAATAAAGCAATTTAAGTAAAAAAATATCTTAATCTTACACATTCCTCAAGGACTGGTAGTACAAATCATGAGCTTCTAAGAATAGAGTATAGAAAGCTGGTATGAAGTAATACATCATCTGTTTGAAAAGTACATAAACAGAGTTTTATGAATCTAAGGCTACCATGAATAAGAGGCAGCAACAATCGGAACGCAGGTACATCTTCAGATCCAGCTCCCAACGAACACAGCAACATCAACAACCAACATCTGCACGCAAGGTGCAGAAGTGTAGTATGAGTAAAACCGACCCCATGTACTCAATAAGTAACAAACCTAACCTTAGGTGGAAAGTGGTGATGAGCTTGTACCAAGGTCGGGTCCAATACTAATAGCCAATCAACAGTCCATAACAACGTAAAACAAGTAATACAAGAAGTAACTCAGAGATAAAATGCTCAACAAAATCATGATTTATGGAAATAGTACGGCCTTTCAGGTACATCGATGAAAACCCAAATCGTTTACTAAAGTTGCTAAAAATATGAATAAGTTTGAAAATTATAATTTTCCCAAAACTCCTTTCAATAATAATTAAGATGTTCCATTTTCTTTCCAGATAGCCAGTGTAAAACAAATGCATCACTATGCCCATATGTCAACATGTGTGAGAAGTCATGAATGACGTGATACCGTACAACATGAGGAAAATACATCTCTATGCCTGTATGTCATGTGTGCATGTCAATACAATGTATCTCAGAGATCAACTCACGTACTCACACTCTCAGAGTACTCAATCTCACCTTCTCATGCATTTCACTTATCATGCTCAATCACTCGGTACTGTATATGGCCAATCCGGCCCAGGGAAGATCCATCCCGGAATATACACATCAACTGATCATCAGTCACTCAGTACCGAGTAGGGCCAATCCAGCCCGTGGAGAAGATCCATCTCTCAATAATATCAACCGCGCTCACTGGGGGTGTGTGCAGACTCTGGAGGGGCTCCTTCAACCCAAGCGCTATCATAAATCAATGTAACCACTGCGGCGTGCAACCCGATCCCATAAATGTCACTCATAATCAGGCACTCGGCCTCACTCAGTCATCAATCTCTCCAGTCTCTCTTTCTCATGGGCTCTCAATGTCCTGATACTAGCCCGAAAACAATGATATGATGCATCAATAAATAACAACAGAGACTGAGATATGATATGCATATGAATGCGTATGACTGAGTATGTAATGCAATAAAAGCAGATAACTCAACAACAGAAATGACCTCGGTAGGTCCCAACAGAATAAACATGTAGCCTAGATATGGCTTCTAATATGAATCACAGCTCGATAACTCTAGTACGTAGAGATTTCATGATTATAGATAAGTTCAGGTAACTACACAGTACCACAGAAATAACAGAGTCACAGTTCACACGGTGCACGCCCACACGCCCGTCACCTAGCATGTGCGTCACCTCAACACCAAATACATAACACGTATATTCATGGTTCATACCCTCAGCTCCAAGATTAGAAGGGCTACTTACCTCGAACAAGACGAATCCAATGTCTAGCAAGCTAAACAATGCTCCAAAAATTCCATTATGTGCGTATCAACTTTTGAATGGCTCGAATCTAGCCACAATAAATTTGATTCAGTCCACACAATTATAGGAATTAATTCCATATCAAAATACTAATGTTTTCCCACAAAATTTGAAATTACACTCCAAACATCTCCCGTGGGGCCCACATCTTGGAATCCGACGAAGTTCACAAAATCCGACAACCCATCTAATTACAAGTTCAACCATACTAATTTCACTAAATTCTGACTTCAAATCGATGTTCAAAACTCAAAAATTCATATTATGAAACTTTAGGCCAACATCCCAAATTTCCTCTTTAAATTCATCAACCAATTGCTAAAAATGAAGATAGATTCATGAAATATAATGACATGGGAGTCAAAAACACTTACCCTAAGTTTTGTGAAAAAATTCCTCTCCAAAATCGCCCAAACCGACCTCCAAAATCCAAAAATGAAGAAAAAAACCAAAACCCAAGATTTAAAGATTCTGCCTAGCGACTTCCGCATCTGCGGACAAGAGGTCGCACTTGCGACCCTCGCTTTTGCGGAAAAATGCGCGCATTTGCGAGCCAGGCTGCTTCTGCGATGGCCATGGTCGCATCTGCGATGCTCGCTTCTGCGCACGTGAAGCGCATCTGCGGTTGCGCAAGTGCGTTCAAGCACCCGCATCTGCGGTCCTCACGCCCAGCTCCCTTCCCGCTTCTGCGATGGCACTGCCGCTTTTGCGGCTCCGCACCTGCGCCCAATTCTCCACAGGTGCGGTCACACCAGAACTAGAAAAATTCTAGCCTTAGCCAAAACTTCCAAAATGCTCCGAACCTCGTCCGATACTCACCCGAGCCCTTCGGGAACCCGTCTGAACATACCAATAAGTCCCATAACATAATACAGACCTACTCGAGGCCTCAAATCACACCTAACAACATCAAAATGACGAATCACACCTCAAATCAAAATCTATGAACTTTGAACTTCCAAATTCTATATCTTGTACCGAAACACATCAAATCAATCTGGAATGACTTAAAATTTTGCCTACAAGTCATAAATGACACAACAAAGCTATTCCAATTTTCAGAATCGGATTCTGACCCCAATATCAAAAAGTCAATCCCCGGTCAAACTTCCCAAAAATTCAACTTTCGCCATTTCAAGCCTAATTCAACTACGAACCTCCAAATAATTTTCCGGACATGCCCTTAAGTCCAAAATCATCATACGGAGCTATTGGAATCATCATAATTCAAATCCGAGGTCGTTGACACATAAGCCGGTCAACTTTTCCAACTTAAATTTTTAATTATGAGACTAAGTGTCTCATTTCACTCTGAAATCCTTCCGGACCCGAACCACTTACCCCGGCAAGTCATACATTACCTGTAAAGCATAAATTGAGCAGTAAATGGGCGAACATGGCTGTAATACTCAAAACGACTGGCCGGGTCGTTACAAGCCACGACACTTACCTCTTTCCGCAATCAAGTCAACAATCAATCACGACTTTACCTTTTGAACAAGCTCCCAAACTAATTGAATCTTGCCAAATATAGTTCAAACAATTCGAAACAAGCTTTAGAAACTATCCACATACGAAAAAGATTCAATATTTAATGAAATTGAAAAGTCAACAAAAGTCAACCCCGAGCTCGCTTGGTCAAAATTCGAGATTCAAACCAAATTTCGATTACCCATTCACTCTTGATCCCGGTTATGCGATTTATTTTGATATCCGACAACAATTCGAGGTCTAAATCTTAGTTTTACCTATTTCCTAAATTCTTCCCAAAACACCCAATTTCTACTTTGAAATCACTAAATTTAAGGTTACAAATCAATGGGCGATTATGGAAATACATCAAAACTAGTTGCAAAATAGTAACCAATGAATTATGAATGAAACTCCCTTCAAAAATATCTCTAGTCTGAGCTATAGGTTTCAAAAATATAATATACTCTAAACGCCGTCTAGTCTAATCCAGGAATTTGGTGTTACAAGAAGTGTATAAGTATAGTATGAGTACAACCGACCCAATATACTCAGTATATGCTGAGCCTAACCTAGATAAAGTAGTAACGAGGCTATAACAAGGTACTCACTATAAACCTGTACGAGTATAAGCAAAACAATAGCAGAAATAGAGGAAATAACAATTGACCTAAAACCCGGAATAATAAATATACAACAGAGAGCTCCAAAATAATATCTATGCTCAATTTCTCAATACAACATGGATACATAATCAACAATTAATGACAATCAATATGTCTTCTCCGTTGCGACGCGCAACCCGATTCACAAATATATATATACAAATACCGCTGCAGCATGCAATCCGATCCCAATTAATAGCACCAATATCCTTTGCGGCGTGCAACCCAATCCTAAACAATAATACCAATATCCGTTGTGGCGTGCAATCCGATTCCAAACAATAATAGAAATATCCGTTGCGGCGTGTAACCCGATCCCAAACAAACAACATGTATGTACAAAACTACAATCAACTACAACGTATTTCACAATAAAACGCAATAAGGAGACTAAACAAATAAAGACGTAAAACCGATAAAAGTGGCTATCTAACAACATACAAAAACATAAGGCAAGTAAAGGCAGTCACTAAAATAAAGACACGGATTCATGAAAATATATAGCAAATTAATGCATGTCACGAATAAAAGCATGAATTTAACAAGTAACGACAAGTAGCAATTAAAGTATTTAACACGTAGTAACATGGGATAAATGAAGGCATGAAATAATGGAAGACAACCAACTAAGTAGCCCGCCTTGCATGCTTAACGCATGACAACGTATATACACTTGTCACTCATATACGCCATCCCCACACATAAATCACGTAGCAGAAAAACCAATCAAGTCCTAATTCTCTCAAGTCAAGAATAGCCACGACACTTACCTCTTTCCGCAATCATGTCAACAATCAATCACGACTTTGCTTTTTGAACAAGCCTCCAAACTAATAGAATCTAGCCAAATATAATTCAAACAATTCGAACCAAGCTTTAGAAACTACCCACGAGCATAAAAGATTCAATCTTTAATTAAATACAAAAAGTCAACAAAAGTCAACCTGAGCTCGCTTGGTCAAAATTCGAGATTCAGACCAAATTCCGATTACCCATTCACTCTCGATTCCGGTTATGTGATTTATTTTGCTATCCGACATCAATTCGAGGTTTAAATCTAAGTTTTACCTATTTCCTAATTTCTACCCAAAACATCCAATTTCTACTTTGAAATCACTAAATGCAGGGTTAAAAATCAATGGGCGACTATGGAAATACATCAAAACTAGTTGCAAAACAGTAACCAATGAAGTTTGGATGAAAATATCTTCAAAATTATCTCTAGTCCGAGCTCTAGGTTTGAAAAATATAATATACTCTAAACGTCGTCTAGTCTAATCCTGGAATCTGGTGTCACAAGTACATGAGCTACTAAAAGTGCTACAACCAATGTCTGAATGAAAATACAACTGTTTGAATGAAATTAAACAGTACAAAACACAAGAAGAAGGAGACATCAGAGTCTGCAAACACTGTGCAGCTCTACCTCAAGTCTCTAGATGAATATTAGTCCGAGTAATGCCTCCGCTAGACGCCACTGGGACCGATACCAGAATCTGCACAAGAAGTGCATAAGTAAAGTATGAGTACAACCGATCCAATGTACTCCGTATATGATGAGCCTAACCTAGATGAAGTAGTGACGAGGCTATAACAAGGTACTCACTATAAACATGTACGAGTATAAGCAAAAGCATAGCAGAAATAGAGGAAACAACAATTGACCTAAAAACCGGAATAATAAATACACAACAGAGGGCTCCAAAATAATATCTATGCTCAATTTCTCAATACAAGACGGATACGAAATCAACAATTAATAACAATCAATATGTATTCTCCTTTGCGACATGCAACCCGATTCACAAATATATATATATACAAATACCGCTGCAGCATGCAATCCAATCCAAATTAGTAGTACCAATATCCGTTGCGGCGTGCAACCCGATCCCAAACATACAACATGTATGTACAAAACTACAACCAACTACAACGTATTTCACAATAAAAGGCAATAAGGAGATTAAACAAATAATGACGTAAAATGGGTAAAAGTGTCTATCTAACAACATACAAAAACATAAGGCAAGTAAAGACAGTCAATAAAATAAAGACACGTATTCATGAAAATATATAGCAAATTAATGCATGTCACGAATAAAAGCATGAATTTAATAAGTAAGGACAAGTAGCAATTAAAGTATTTAACACGTAGTAACATGAGATAAATGAAGGCATGAAATAATGGAAGACAACCAACTAAGTAGCCCGCCTCGCATGCATAACTCATGACAATGTATATACACTCATCACTCATATACGTTGTCCCCACACATAAATCAAGTAGCAAATAAACCAATCAAGTCCTAATTCCCTCAAGTCAAGATTAGCCACGACACTTACCTCTTTCCGGAATCAAGTCAACAATCAATCACTGCTTTTCATTTTGAACAAGCCTCCAAACCAATCGAATCTAGCCAAATATAGTTCAAACAATTTGAAACAAGCTTTAGAAACTACCCACGTGCGAAAAAAAAATTCAATCTTTAATGAAATTGAAAAAGTCAACAAAGGTCAACCCCGAGCCCGCTTGGTCAAAATCCGAGATTCAGACCAAATTCCGATTACCCTTCACTCTCGGTCCCGATTATGTGATTTATTTTGATGTCTGACCTCAATTCGAGGTCTAAATCTCAGTTTTACCTATTTCCTAAATTCTACCCAAAACTCCCAATTTCTACTTTGAAATCACTAAATTCAAGGTTAAAAATCAATGGGTGATTATGAAAATACATCAAAACTAGTTGCAAAATACTAACCAATGAAGTTTGGATGAAAATCTCTTCAAAAATATCTCTAGTCCGAGCTCTAGGTTTCAAAAATGGTGAAAGATAATGAAATCCTGTTTTCCTTCTTTTATTTAAATTGGCGTTAGGTGCTCTTTGCGTTCGCGGAGCACCTATCGTGTTCGCAAAGTACACATGCCTGTTGGCCTTTGCTTTCACAAGGCAAAAACTGGTCTAAAATCAATCCGATACTCACCCGAGCCCCTCGAGCTCCAATACAAACATGCACACAAGTGTAGTAACTTCATGAAAACTTGCTCGCTACCTCGGGTCTCCCGCGACCCAACCAAACATGCGTACAAGTCCAACAACATCATACGAACCTACCAGAATCGTCAAAACACCGATCTTAGGTCGTTTACCACAAACATTGACCGTGGTCAACTCTAGCTTTATTTTAAGTCAAAAATCATTTTTTCTTCAAATTTTTATTTAAAAGCTTTTTGAAAAATGACACGGACCATGCACGCAAATCAATAAACATCAAATGGAGCTATTAGAGGTCTTGAAATATGGAAATAAAGGTTAGTACTCAAAATGACTTATCGGGTCGTCACATTCTCCACCTCTAAAAGAAATGTTCGTCCTCGAACTGTCACGACCCAAAATCTCACCCATCGTGATGGCGCCTATCTCAATACTAGGCAATCCGACATCATCAATGACCTACAATTTCTTTTAAATACGGAAAATATAATAATTAAGTTTAAGAGAAAATCCCACAAATGCTGGGTAAAATATATATTCCCAAAATCCGGCGTCACTGAGTACATGAGCATCTATACATTACAAGTCTGGAAAATACGGTCTATAATAGTCTAAAACCAAATACAGTAAACAAGGAGATAGGGAAGGAGAGACAAGGTCTGCAAAACACAACAGCTACCTCTGAATCTCCGAAAAATCAACTGTGCGAAAGAATCAACACCCACTATGTCCGGGATCACCTGGATCTACACACGAAGTGCAAGGTGTAGTATGAGTACAACCAACTTAGTAAGTAAAAATAATAAATAAGGAACTGAAAGTAGTGACGAGCTTCTCAGCTAAGTCCAAATATAGTGTTTTCCAACATAAGAGGGTAGACATGCTCTCAATTTCAACATTTAAAATTTCACAGAAATTTCATATCAAATTTGACTGAAACATAAAATAATATTTTTCCGAAATTTCCAAAATAGTGATATATGACAGCTGAAATGCAGCAAATAATGAAATCAATGCATCCTCTCAGAGTAATAGTCACTCAGTTCTCCCATTCACTCAAACCTCACAGTCACTCTTTCCTCACAGTCACTCATTCCTCACAGTCACTCATCACTCGGCACTCGCACTCAGTAGGTACCTGCGCTCACTGGGGGTGTGTACAGACCCCGGAGGGGCTCCTTCAGCCCAAGCACTATAACAAGCCAATCATGGATTAAATCAATGAAACATGATGCGGCATGCATCTCGATCCCATAAATATCCTCACAATTAGGCCTCGGCCTCACTCAGTCATCAACCTCTCCAGTCTCTCGGGCTCAAGATGTCATGAAAATCAGCCCAAAAATGATAATATGCATCAATAAATAGCAACAGAGACTGAGATATGATATGAAATGAATGAACATGACTGAGTGTAAAAATACAATTTGAACATATAATTCAACCACAGAAGTGACCCCAAGCATGATTTTTAATACGAGTCTCAACTCAATTATCTCTAGCACATAGAGAATGTACTGGTATCAACAGATTATTCAACTACACAGTTCCATGGAATTTGACCAAGTCACAATTCCTACGGTGCACGTCCACACGCCTGTCACCTAGCATGTGCGTCACCTCAAAACCAATCACATAACACATAATCCGGGTTTTCATACCCTCAGGACCAAAAAAACAGGTTATTATTACGCAGAAATCGGGTTTTTACAACAACTAGCACGTGTACTTACTCGTCACCTCACGTACACGACGCTCACATATCAAAACAGTACTAAATCCTAAGGGGAGTTCCCCACACAAGGTTACGCAAACCACTTACTTCGAACCAAGCTCAATCAATCCGTAACAATGCTCTTTCCACGAATATCCGACTCCGAATGGCCCAAATCTAGCCAAAATCAATTACATATCATAAATATAACTACAAGAAACTAATCTAGCTAATGAAATCAAAGCTAAAGCAAGAAATTGAAAAATCGCCCTAAAACGCCTCCCCGGGTCCACGTCTCGGAATCGGGTAAAAGTCACAAAATATGAACACCCATTCACTCACGAGTTCACTCATACCAAAATTACTCAAATCCAACCTCAAATCAGCTTCCAAAACGTGAAATTTTCGTCTATGAAGTTTCTATCATTTCCCCCCAAATTTCCAACTTAAATCCCTAATTAGATGATGAAAATAGCAATAGATTCATGAAATATAGTCCAATCCGAGTTAGAATCACTTACCCCAACAATCTCCTTGAAGAAATCTTGAAATATCGCCTCACACCGAGTTCTCAAACTCCCAAAAATCGAAATGGGTAATCAACCCTCGAATTCCTATTTTCTGTCTAGTAAACTCGCTTCTGCGAGCCTTTAAATGCACCTGCGGTACCGCACCTGCGGGAAATCCATCGCAGGTCCGAAAATCACTAAAGGAGACTGGGACCGCATCTGTGGCAAGGGGGCCGCACCTGCGTGCGCCCGCTTGCGTGCACGCGCCTGCGGAGCACTGTCCGTTTCAGTGGTCATTCACCGCACTTGCGGTTCCTATAATGCATCTGTGGGCATTGCAAATGTGGAAATTCCCTCGCACCTGCGATCCCTAGCCACTCCTCCAATCTCCGCTTTGTGCGCCGCACGTGCGATCCCACACCTGCGTTCTCCCCGCCGCAGGTGCAAAAACACCAGATGCCTGAAGACTTCACCAACAACACCAATCCAACATTTGATCCGTTAAGCACCCGAAACTCACCCGAGGCCCCCGGGACCTCCACCAAACATAACAACCAATCGTAAAATACCATACGAACATAGTCGAGCCCTCAAACCACATCAAACAATGCTAAAATCATGAATCATCCTCCGATTCAAACTTAAAGAACTTGAAACTTCCAAATCTAACAACTGATGCCGAAACCAACCAAACCACATCCAATTGACCCCAAATTTTGCACACAGATCATATTCAATCCTACGGACCTACTCCAACTTTCAGAATTGGAATCCGACCTCGATATCAAAAAGTCCACTACCAGTCTAAATCTCCAAAACTTCGACTTTCGCCATTTCAAGCCTAAATGAGCTATAGACTTCCAAAACAATATCCGGACATGCTCCTAAGTCTAAAATCACCTAACGGAGCTAAAGGAACTGACTAAACTCCATTCTGGAGTCGTATTCACACAGTTCTAACTGCGGTCCAAATCCTAAGGCTTAAGCTCCCATTTAGGGATTAAGTGCCCCAAAACACTATAAAAACCAAAATAAAATCTCTCGGCAAGTCACAATAGCAGAAATAGATACGGGGGAAGCAGTTAATAGGGGATCGAGGCTATAACTCTCAAGACGACCGGCCCGGTCATCACATCCTCCCCCTTTTAAAACAATCGTTCATCCTCGAACGAGTATAGAGACATAACTGAAGCTGTGAAAAGATGAGGATAACGGCTGCGCATTTCCTGCTCGGTCTCCCAAGTTGCCTCCTTGACCGACTGACCCCTCAATTGAACCTTTACTGAAGTAATATTCTTTGACCTTAGCTTTCTGACTTGCCTGTCCAAAATAGCTACTAGCTCCTCAATATAAGATAGATCATTGTCCAATTGGAGTGAGCTCAAATCCAATACATGAGCCGGATTACTGTGATACTTCTGGAGCATAGAAACGTGGAATACCGGATGGACTCCTGCTAGGCTGGGAGGTAAGGCAATCTCATAAGCAACCTCCCCAACATGCCTCAACGCCTCAAAAGGACCAATGTACCTTGGGCTCAGGTTGCCCTTCTTTCCGAACCTCATAACGCCCTTCATAGGCGATACCCGGAGCAAGACCCGATCTCCAACCATGAATACTACAGTTGGAGATACGTTCCGGTCCGCATAACTCTTCTGTGTGGACTGGGCTGTGTGAAGTCAATCCTGAATCACCTTCACCTTATCCAGGGCATCCTGGACCAAGTCTGTACCGAATAATCTGGCCTCGTCCGGCTCGAACCAACCTACCGGGGACCAACACCGCCTGCCATAAAAAGCCTCATATAGTGCCATATGGATGCTCGACTGATAACTGTTGTTGTAGGCAAATTTCGTAAGTAGCAAGAACTGATCCCATAACCCTCCAAACTTCATCACACACGCACGAAGCATGTCCTCTAATATCTAAATAGTGCGCTCGGACTGTCCGTCTGTCTGAGGGTGAAATACTATGCTCAGCTCCACTCTAGTACCCAACTCATGTTGTACGACTCTCCAAAACCGTGATGTAAACTACGTACCCCAGTTAGAGATAATAGATACCGATACGCCATGAAGCCTGACGATCTCACGGATGTAGATTCGAGCCAGCTTCTCGGAAGAGTATGTAGTCATCATAGGAATGAAATGAGCTGACTTGGTCAGCCTATCCACAATCACCCAAACCGCATCAAACCTCTGCTGAGTCCGTGGGAGTCCAACAACGAAATTCATATGATCCGCTCCCATTTCCACTCCGGAATTTCTAACTTCTGAAGCAACCCACCTGGTTGCTGATGCTCATACTTCACCTGCTGGCAATTGAGGCACCGAGGTACATACTCCACTATGTCTTTCTTCATTCTCCTCCACCAGTAATGCTGCCTCAAGTCCTGATACATCTTTGCGGCACCCGGATGAATGGAGTACCGCGAGCTATGATCCTCTTGAAGAATCAACTCACGCAAACCATCTATATTAGGCACACATAGCCTGCCCTGTATACTCAATACGCCATCATCCCAAATAGTGACCTCCTTAGCATCACCATGTTGAACCGTGTCCTTAAAGACAAGCAAGTGGGGATCATCATATTGATGCTCCTTGATACAATCATAATAGGAGAAGACGTAGAGACCATACAAGCCAACACTCGACTCGGCTCAGAAATATCCAATCTCACAAACTGGCTGGCTAAGTCCTGAACATCCAATACTAAGGGTCTCTCTACTGTTGGAAGATATGTTAAACTCCCCAAACTCTCCGCCCGGCGACTCAAAGCATCGGCCACCACATTGGCTTTCCCCGGGTGGTACAAAATGGTGATATCATAATCCTTAAGTAGCTCCAACCACCTCCGCTGACACAAATAAAGATCCTTTTGCTTGAACAGGTGCTGCAAACTCCGATGATCAGTGTAAATCTCACAAGGAACACCGTACAAATAGTGGCGCCAAATCTTCAGGGCATGAACAATAGATGCTAACTCAAGGTCGTGGACATGATAGTTCTTCTCATGCATCTTCAGTTGTCTGGACGCGTAGGCAATCAACCTACCATCCTGCATCAACACCGCGCCAAGACCAATTTGCGATGCATCACAATATACAGTGTAGGACCCCGAACCTGTAGGCAATACCAAAACTGGGGTTGTAGTCAAAGTTGTCTTGAGCTTCTAAAAGCTCTCCTCACACTTCTCTGTCCACCTGAACGGAGCACCCTTCTGGGTCATCCTGGTATTAGGTGCTGCAATAGATGAGAATCCCTCTACAAAACGACGGTAATACCCCGCCAAACCAAGAAAATTGCGGATCTCCGTAGTTGATGAGGGTCTAGGCCAACTCTGCACTGCCTCCACCTTCTTCGGATCTACCTTGATCCCATCACTCGATACTACATGACCCAAGAATGCCACTGAGTCTAGCCAAAACTCACACTGCAAAAGTTTTGCATACAACCTATTTTCTCTCAGAGTCTGAAGCACATTCCTCAGGTGTTGCTCATGATCCTCCCGAGTCCGGGAGTACACTAGAATGTCATCAATAAACACAATGACGAAGGAGTCAAGATAAGGCCGGAACACACTGAGCATCAAATGCGTAAAGGCTGCTGGGGCATTGGTCAGCCCAAAAGACATAACAAAAACTCATAGTGACCATACCGAGTCCTGAAAGCAGTCTACGGGATATCTAGCTCCCGAATCTTCAACTGATGATAGCCTGAATGTAAGTCAATCTTGGAAAACACCCTGGCACCCTATAACTGATCAAATAAGTCATCAATACAAGGCAATGGATACATGTTCTTCACTGTAACTTTGTTCAGCTGATGATAATCAATACACAAACGCATAAAACCATCCTTCTTCTTCACAAACAAGACCGAAGCACCCCAAGGAGACATACTAGGCCGAATGAAGCCCTTATTAAGCAACTCCTGCAGCTGCTCCTTCAACTCCTTCAACTCAGGAGGAGCCATACGGTATGGAGGAATTGAGATGGGCTAAGTGCCCGACAACAAATCAATGCCGAAATCAATATCTCTGTCGGGCGGCATGCCTGGAAAATCAGCTAGAAACATATCTAGGAAATCCCTCACTACTGGAACTGACTCAACTGTAGGGGTATCAATACTGGCATATCTCACATAAGCTAAATAAGCGTCACACCCCTTCTTAACCATTCGTTGAGCCTTAAGAAATAAAATAACTCTGCGGGAAGTATACTCTAAGGTACCTCTCCACTCTAACCGTGATAAGCCTGGCATAGCCAGCATCTCGGTCTTAGCGTGACAATCAAGAATATCATAATGGGGCGACAACCGGTCCATGCCCAAGAGAACATCAAAATCTACCATGCTGAATAATAATAAATCGGCTCTGGTCTCAAAACCACTAAGAGCAATCAAACACGACCGATACATGCGGTCCACAACAAGAGAATCTCCCATAGGAGTAGACACATAAACAGGGAAACTCAAAGAATCCCGAGATACGCCCAAATGTGGGGCAAAATAAGAGGACACGTATGAATACCTAGTGCCCGGGTCAAATAATACTGACGTATCTCTATGACAGACTGGAACAATACCTGTAATGACAGAGTATGAAGCAACTGCCTCTGCACGAGCCAGGAGAGCATAATACCTAGCCTGGCCTCCCCCTCTAGGGCGACCTCGACCTCCCTGACCTCCACCTCGAGCTGGCTGAGCAGGTGAGGTGGTAGCTGGTACTGGAATCATAGCCTGAGGACCTGGTGGAGCACGTGGTGGATGATAAGTCTGTGGAGGTGCACCCCTCCTAAGTCTGGGAAATCCCTCACCATATGGCGAGTGTCGCCACACTAAAAAAAAACCTATCGGAGGGCGTGGCTACTGTGACTGACTCAGGCCAGGTCTGCTGGACTGGCCACTAATAACACCCTAAGCAGGAGGCACACTAGATACTGGTGATGCATATTAAGGTTCCTGGGGTCTAGAAGGGGCTGAAACACCATTGGCAGCTCACATAACCCCTACCATGGCGAGTTGCTGGGGCACGAGCTCCATAATAATAACCAGTCTTTTGAGACCTCTTGGCCTCCCTCTCCTCTCTATCCCGAGAAAGCATGCCCTTCAATCTTCTGGCAATACTCACAACCTGCTGATAAGAGATATCCATCTCCAACTCCCTGGACATACTGATCCTGATGCTGGGGTGGAGTCCCTCAATAAAGCGACGAACCCTCTCTCGAACTGTGGAAACCAAGGCTTGTGCATGTTGGGCCAAATCACTGAAGAGGACTGCATACTCTGACACAGTCATAATACCCTGGCGCAGGTGCTCAAACTCCATGCGCCATGAGTCCCTGAGGCTCTGAGGGAAATACTCTCTCAAAAATATGTCCGAGAACTGAGTCCATGTAAGTGAAACTGCCCCATCCGGACTACTCGACTCATAAGCACGCCACCACTGATAGGCTACTCCTCTAAGCTGGAAGATGGTAAAAGAAACCCACTCGTCTCCACTACGCCCATAGTACGGAGAATACAATGACACTCCTCCAGAAAACCCTGAGCATCATCTGTAGCCAATCCACTGAAGGTAGGTGGGTGGTACTTCTTGTACCTCTCAAGTCTGAGCTGCTCTGCCTCAGAAGCGGTTGTCCTGGTCTCATGCTGAACTGAAGCTACCGGCTGCATAGGAATGAACTCTAGGGCCTGATCAACCTGGACCCTCTGCTCAGGAGTAGGGGCTACAGGAGTCTGTGCCCCTCTTCCGGCCTGAGATGTGGCAGGCGCAAGTGGAATCAGTCCAGCCTGAGCTAAGGTGATGAACATGCTCATGAACTGGGCTAGAGTTTCCTGGAGGGCTGGTGCAGCAATAGGAACCTCCGGTGCCTGCCCTCCAGCTGGAGTTGTTGGGGGCTCCTCTGTCGCAGCTCGCGCGGGTGCTTTGGCTGCACCACGTGGTCGTCCTCTACCCCGACCCCGGCCTCTGGCGGCTTTAGCAGGGGGCACGGGTGCCTGGTCATCAGATCTCCCGGTATAGGTCCTCACCATCTGTGAGAAAGAATAGAATACAGAATTTTAGAATTTAATGCCAATAACTCGCACGACAAGGAATCAAAAGAAGTATGATTGTTCCTTCAGTTCCATAGCCTCCAGAAGATAAGTACAGACGTCTCTGTACCGATCCACGAGACTCTAATAAACCGACTTGTGACTCACGACACCTATGAACCTATAGCTCTAATACCAACTTATCACGACCCAAATTCTCCCTCTGTGAATTTGTCGTGACGGCACTTAGGCTCTACGACTAGGTAAGCCTAACACTTTGCGGAAATAAAAAAAACATGAAAATTAACAACTAACAGTAGCAAATATTTTTAAATAAGAAATTGAGATGCTGCTCGACATATACAATAATCAACTCTCGAAATATACATAACACTCCCATGACCCAGAAAACCATAAGTCACAAGCTTCTACGAAGTTCTAACTGTTCTATACATCAGTGTCTATAGAAATAAGAGAAGAATTAACATAGGGGGATAGAGGGGGGACTCCGAGGATCTGCGGGTGCGGGGCAGATATACCTTGAAGTCTTCGGAATAGCAGCGACTGCAACTAAGAATAAGGCTGGTAGGAGAAACCTGGATCTGCACACGAAAAACATATGCAGGGAAGGGGATGAGTACACCACAACGATACCCAGTAAGTGCCAAGACTAACCTCGGTCGAGTAGTGACGAGGTCAGGTCAGGGACCTACTAGTATATATACAATAAAAACAAAGTAGAGTGAAAGATCGCAAAAAATTAAAGGCAGAAATTTAATAACAATGAAAACATAGAAAGGTAACAACTCAGTACGCAGAAATAACAACAGGGGATCTCCCGAGATACCGTCTCGTAGTCCCAAACGTAAATGTACAGGGGGATCTCCCGAAATACCGTTCCGTAGTCCTAATGTAAATATGCAAGACAGGGGGATCTCCTGGAATCCTGTTCCATAGTCCCAAAGTAAATGTTCAGGGGGATCTCCCGGAATACCGTTCCGTAGTCCCAAAAGTAAATATGCAGGGGGATCTCTCGGAATACCATTCCGTAGTCCCAAAGGTAAATACACAGCTCAAACAACATAATTCAACAGCTACAACATGGGTTCCTACAATTTAAACTCAGTACAAGACAAGGAAAAATAAGAAATTTACTATACATGCTGCACGGAGTTCAGATAAACAATTAAGGCAAGTAGTCATGCTATTCTAATCTAACATGTTACTACACATGCTAATATGACTCAAATAAGAAGGAAACCGGGTTATTACTTAGCAACAATCGGGTTTTTACAACAATTAGCTTGTGTACTTATTCGTCACCTCATGTACACGACGCTCATATATCAAAACATTACCAAATCCTATGGGGAGTTTCCCCACACAAGGATAGCCAAGCCACTTATCTCGAACCAAGCTCAATCAATCTGTAACAATGCTCTTTCATGAATATCCGACATCAAATGGCCCAAATCTATCCAAAATCAATTACATATCATAAATATAATTACAAGGAACTAATCTAGCTAATTAAATCAAAGCTAAAGCAAGAAATTGGAAAATCACCTTAAAACGCCTCCCCGGACCCACGTCTCAAAATCGGGTAAAAGTCACAAAATATGAACATCCATTCACTCACAAGTTCACTCATACCAAAATCACTCAAATCCGACCTCAAATCACCTTCCAAAACTCAAAATTTTAGTCTATGAAGTTTCTACCATTTCCCCCCAAATTTCCAACTCAAATCCCTAATTAGATGATGAAAATAGCAATAGATTCATGAAATATAGTCCAATCCAAGTTAGAACCACTTACCCCAACAATCTCCTTGAAGAAATCTCAAACAATCGCCTCACACCGAGCTCTCAAACTCCCAAAAAGCGAAATGGGTAATCAACCCTCGAATTCCTCTTTTCTGCCCAGTAAACTCACTTCTGCGAGCCTTCAAACGCACCTGCGGGAAATCCGTCGCAGGTGCGCAAAATCATTAAAGGAGACTAGGACCGCATCTTCATCAAGGGGGCCGCACCTGCGTGTGCGCGCCTGTAGAGCATTGTCTGCTTCTGTGGTTATTCACCGGGCCTGCGGTTCCTATAACGCATCTGCGGGCATCGCAGATGCGGAAATTCCCTCGCACCTGTGATCCCGGGCCACGCCTCTAATCTCCTCTTCTGCGCTTTGTGTTCCGCACGTGCGATCCCACACCTACGGTCTCCTCGCCGCAAGTGTGAAATCACCAGATGCCTGAAGACTTCACCAACAACACCAATCCAACTTTTGATCCGTTAAGTACCCAAAACTCACCCGAGGCCCCGGGACCTCAACAAAACATACCAACCAATCCTAAAATACCATACGAACATAGTGGAGCCCTCAAACCACATCAAACAACGCAAAAATCACGAATCATCCTCCGATTCAAACTTAAAGAACTTGAAACTTCCAAATTCGATAACCAATGCCGAAACCAACCAAACCACGTCTAAATGACCCCAAATTTTGCACACCGGTAATATTCAATCCTATGGACCTACTCCAACTTTCGGAATTAGAATCCGACCCTGATATCAAAAAATCCACTACTGGTCAAAATCTCCAAAACTTCGATTTTCGCCATTTCAAGCCTAAATGAGCTACAGACCTCCAAAACACTATCCGGACATGCCCCTAAGTCCAAAATCACCTAACGGAGCTAAAGAACAGAAGAAACTTCATTCCGGGATCATCTTCACACAGTTCCGACTGCGGTCCAAATCCTAAGGCTTAAGCTCTCGTTTAGGGACTATGTGCCCTAAAACACTCTAAAAACCAAAACGAAACCTCCCAGAAAGTCACAATAGAAAAAATAGATACGGGGGAAGTAGTTAATAGGGGATCGGGGCTATAACTCTCAAGACGATCGGTCAGGTCATCACAAACCTCTAATAGAGTGTACAATTATATAAAGGACGAGACTGGGCCTCGTCACACCCATATATGTATACGAAAGTATCATACAAAAACCTATTAGCAGCTTCGGATCAAATGGAGCACACCAACTCTCGCTGAGCAAGGATCCTAAGAAAGGGGACCGTCAACCTGTCTACCTGCACCTGGGGGTATGAAACGCAGGCTCCAAGCAATAGGGTCGTCAGTACGAATAATGTACCGAGTATTTATGCATGGAAATCAGTATATAAAAGACATGAAAGAAACATGGAGTAAAGGACTCAACCTATAAGTCTGAATAGCTTTGTGAATCATGAAACAATTATAATGTTATGTATATGCATATAAATGTCATATCATGCATAGGTATATGCGTACATAACATCATCAAGCCTCTGAGGGCATCCCATTATATTATCTTAGCCTCTGTGGGTGCAATCATAAACGTATACTAGCTGATCAAGTGGTGATGCGTATATAACGCCATAACCTTTCCCCATACCCATATACATATACTATACGCATATATAACGACATCTGGTCAGTATACATGTATAAATGGATGCAATGGATAATGAAGTAAGTCAATAAGATCTCTCGGAATGTCATGAGACCCATGAACATACGATGTGAAAGTAGGACATATGAGGAATCCAGAACATAGGCAACCCTAGTACTTCTTAGAATAGAATCATTTATGAAAGTTGTGTGCTTGCTCGTTTCGTTTGTATCATATGGATCATGCTTAAAGGAAATAAGGGATAGCCTTAACATACCTCAAGTCATCAATGCAACTCAACAACAAGCTTATGACAACTAGCGCGCCAACCCTATAACAAAAAAATATGCGTACAACTTAGATGGCGGTAGTATATCACGTATCTCAAATGATAACTCGATTCTAAAATAAAACGGGCGGAATTTCCCCTTATTTCACTGCTCCTTCAAGCCTACTAGAGGCTAGATACAAACACAATACAATTAGCAACTCAAAAACAACCCAACTACAATTTGGGACCTTCAATACAACAAAACCCCCAAATATACCATAACACACCCAATCAATAAGTTATCAATTAACCTGAAATTGCAACGACGAGCGACCAGCTTATTACCCTACCACATATGGAATTTCTCCACGCCATTCATCCTTCCAAACTCTATAAATCATCAGCACAATAGGCCAACACGAGTGAACTACAAAATAGTCCACTAAAAGTAAAATAAATCGAACTCACGGCTTCCGATCACCGTCCCGTGAGTTCTAAATATTAGGAAATGAATTTATCAACCTTCATTGATATTTAAAAGAATAAATACAGAAATTATACGTTTTATTAACTATGAAATACCTTCCGAAACTCAAACTACAAAGAAAATGAGAGGCGATATAGCGATACTTACGTCGTAGGGATCGTTATAATGTTATCGCTTCTTGATTTCATACCCGGGATGTTAATATCCTTTGAAACCCTAAAAGAGAGCTTATGGATATGTTTATGGATGTTCTCAGGTCGTGTTATATGGAAAAATGAAGATAAACACAGCCTAAGACCTATATATATCAAGTTTGGAAAAATCAAAGAGGTGCTAGCTTGGCACCCTCTCATTGGCCCATCTTCCGACGCTTATATCTTTTTATCCGGATGTCGTATGAATGAACGGTTAAGAGAGTTGGAAACTAAATTATAAGACCTACAATTTAATATATAATATGTCCCAAAAGAGACCCCATATAGCACACGAAATGTATTGCTCAAAACTCTCTGTTACAAGGCAAATCCTTATTCGGTTTTTCCGCAACTTAAATCCGACTTTTCCCAAACTTTATATTTTCTATCCAAACATCATATATAGTCATATTATGACTTTTAAATTTATTTAAATCATGATTAACAAGTATCATATTCATTATACGTCACCTTGGGATGCACAGGGTGTAACAATCTCCCCCTCTTAGAAACATTCGTCCTCCAATGTTAAACTTCAAGAGATCTATAGAAATTTTGGCAGAGTCTCCTCTATAACGGTACTACTACCAACCTGTCAGATAGAAAACCCATTAATACAAATCCACATAGGTCCATAATCACCAATAACACTAATGGCCTCACACGACCAATGACAATAACTAACATAAGAATATAGTATCATATACGTACCTAAAGGCTATGATGTCTCAGTCCGATCCTCCTCCGGATGCAGAAACAAGTGAGGATACCTAGTCTTTATGTCTTCTTCAGCTTCCCAAGTCATCTCCTCCACATTATTTTTTCTCCAAAGTACTTTAACCGAAGCTACATCCTTAGTTCTCAATCTCTGAACTTGTCTATCTAGTATAGCAATGAGAGCTTCCTCATATGATAGTTGCTCTGCAACCTGAACATCGTCAACTGGAATGACTCTAGAAGGATCTCCAATAAACTTAAGGAGCATAGACACATGAAAAATTAGATGTACTGACTCCAAGTTGGAAGGCAAGTCTAACTCATATGCTACCTGGCCTACTCTGCGTATGATCTTATAAGGTCCAATGTACCGAGGTCTAAGCTTTCCTTTCTTACCGAATCTCATAAAGCCTTTCATCGGTGATACCTTTAGTAATACCCAGTCATCTACCTAAAACTCTAAGTCTCGTCATCAATTATCTGCATAGGACTTCTGACTACTCTGAGCTACTAATAGCCTTTCCCGTATAAGCTTAATCTTCTTAACTGCCTGTTGTACCAACTTTGGTCCTACTAACTTAGTTTCCCCAACCTCGAACCTTCTGATAGGTGACCTACACTTCTATATATATATATATATATATATATATATATATATATATATATATATATGGTGGGGGGCATTTGTACCAGGTACCCGTACAGTACTGAGTGTGGTTCTGTGTGTGATGGTGAGGGGCATTTCAGGCACCTGTACAGTGCTGAGTGTGATTATATGTGTGATGGTGAGGGGCATTTCAAGCACCCGTACAATGCTGAGTGTGATTGTATGTGTGATGGTGAGGTGGTGAGGAGCATTTGTGCCAAGCACCGTGAGCGTGCTGAGTGTGAGTATACTTTATGACTTCGCTTTGATGTTATTGACTTGACATGCATATTTGACATATAGGCATATAGATATATTTTCCTCATGATAGATGATAATATGGTGTTATTGACTTGACATGTATATGTTGCATGTAGGCATATATAGGTATTTCCTCGTGCTAGATGGTAAATGAATTATTTTACCTTTTGTTGTTAAGTTGAAAATCGCAGCCTTTTGATAAATTCATGTTTTTGCAATTTCAATGGTATGATTTGGGGCTTTGACTGTTATACTTAAAAAGCATGCCTAATTTTCGATATTTATGAACGAGTTGAACATGGTATCTCTCAAGTTGTTCTCTTTTACTGTCATCATTATATCATGTGTCATTATTGATCATTGGTATTGGACACTGACCTTCTTCCGAGCTCGTCACTGCTTTCAGACAGAGGTTACGTTTGTTACTTATTGAGTACATAGGGACGATTATATGCATACTACACTTCTACACTTTACGTGCAGATCTTGGAGCTGATGCTACTGTGTATTGTGAGAGCTGGTATTGAAGATGTAGTTGTTTTCTGGACATAGCTACCACTTGTCCTTGGTAGTTTTAGATTTATTTATGTATATTCCAAACAGGTTTTGTATTTATATTTGTACCAGCCTTGTAAATCTAAGTCTTAGTGGCTCATGACTTGTACTACCAATCCTTGGGTTATTGTATAGAAATTCAGTTATTTCACTTATTGAGTTCTTATTATATTCATTAAAGTTGGGTTAACTATTGCTTGACTTACCTAGCGGGTTGGGTTAAGTACCATTACGACTAGGTGAATTTTGCGTCGTGATATGTGCTCAACTATTTAAATGCAATAATGAGAAAAGTTAACGAGAAAACATATATAAAAAGAAGAAAAAGTTAACAACTAAGCAAAAAAATGAACAAAAAGTGTTAAAAATAAAGGAGGGAAGAATCAGCATTGGAGAAATGAGTCCATTACTTAAATAATTGCTCCATTATTTTAAATTACTTAGTAAAGTCATATTTTTTTGTCAATTAGAAGGTTACTCAACTAAAGTTTTAAAATTTTTGGTGGTGAAATACCTATTTTACCCTCTAAATTATCAATTTTTATATTTTTTAATAACTTTTTGATATTATAATTTTTTCTCTTTTTATTCTATATTATGGACTTACCTATATAATAAATATATTTTATTCATAAAGTAAAAAAAGGAAAAGATTGTTTTCAGGCATAGATAAATAAAAAATATAAATATAGTTTTCAGGTAATTATGGACTTACCTATATAATAAATAAATTCTCTTATGTACTGTTTCAAGTTATTTTTTTAGGATTAATGCTACGTCGTTTGAACTTTGAATCTGGTAAATTGTAAATGGGTTGTGGATTTTATGACGAATTTGGTCCAATCTATCAAATGCTAGTGAATCTAACACAATCCCCTATTTAACTAGTACTAGGAGTTATTGATGTACTACTTTCAACATTGATACTCAAAAAACTTTCCTATAATTTTCCACTTTTCGAAATAAAAAGAAAGCAAAATATTTCTCACTAATTAAGCTATATCGAGCAAAGATGGATTCATGATTTTAAAAAATAGATTTGAAATAGGCGCGATCTATACTTTTTATATATTGTATACAATGTATGAAATAATAGTTTATTGATTGAGTTGAACACACTACGAAGGAAAACAAGAAATCTATCATCTATCCCGATTTTTTCTTTTTCGCTTAATTCCTGATTCCCGAGCTGATTTTGCTAAAGAAGAACTAGATTAGTAGTTAGTTTAACAAGAACAATCGATCTTACTTAATTTTCAACAAAACAAATTAATTTATCATCTGATACTAACAAAACTTGCAGTAAGTTAATTCCATAAAGGTTTGAGTTTTCTTAGCTGACGTGCACAAAAAAAAGCAGAAAGCATAAATACCAGTCCGAATTTGAAAGGGAACACACAATCAAAAAGAAAAAAGTAAAATGGAACAAAAGAGATTCAGGCATAGATATATAATAAATGCAAAAAAAAAAAAAAAAAAAAAAAAAACTGAATAATAGCAAAACCATGAATTTTTATCATGTTCATTATTATGGAGCACCAGATAAATGATAATAAATCTTTTTTGGTAACTAAATTTTCTTATTACCAAGTGTAAATATGTACAACTCAACAAGAAAGAAAAGCAACTCAAGAGGTTAGACATAGTCCCAACCTTCAGCAGTCCTCTAGCCTATACTATCAAGTAAATCAAACGTTCATCACTTCATTGCACTATACATATTTAAGGATAAAAGTTCAGATTGCTCAATCTCTTCACCAAATGTGGCTTTATGCCCCTTTATAAAATATATCTTGTATGATTATTCTTACAATTCCTTTAGCTGTCTTCTCCCTATTCTGGAATAATCTGAGGTTTCTTTCCTTCTATATGTGATACACAGGTCCAGCCAAGGTCATTCTATATATATATATATATATATATTGTTGCAGCAGTAATTTTTTCATCGAAATATAATATAGCCCAGTTCACTGCATCCTCCCACCCTATTAGCCTCCTCTGTATACCTTGCCAGTTCAGTAGCTTTTGCCATACTTCAGTGGACAATGCACATAAATAGAACATGTGGGATATATTCTCCAAATTCATTCCACACGAGGACAGGTCGCATATGATATTATCCCACCATTTCATTAGCCTATCCCTTGTGTATAATCTGCTGTGAGCAGCTAACCTAAGGATAAAAAGTCTATTTAGGAGGACTTTGATTATTATAGACCACTCTCTTTTAATGTACCTTTGGGAAAATTACCCTCGGCTTGTTATACATTTTGTTGATAGGAAATTGCTTCATGCTCATCAACTCAGTCATACTTAGCCTGACCTGTGTAATGTACTTATGAGCCTTTAGAATTTTCTGCAATACCCAGTATGCTTAGTCGCATTTGACCTCCCATATGTGGCTTGCTCTCCCATAATAAGTATGTACTCAAAGGACCCATCGTTAACACACATTCAACAAAAAAAAATTCATATTGCAGCTTTATTCCACATCTCAAGGTCAATAAATTTCACACACCCTGCATTCATAGGGTAGAATAAGGTCAGGCAAGAAAGGCTTTATATGAGTCTGGAGATCCGACATTCCATAGGAATCTTCTGCATGTTATCACAATCAGTTGCATGATCTTCTTAGGTAGCACAAAGACATGTGATCAAAAAGTTTAAATAGAGAACAATACACTCTTAGCCAATGACTCTTCTAGCATAGGATAGAAACTTGTTTGTCTATCCAGTCATCTTTCCTAGCATCTTGTCCAATAGGGGTTGACACTGGGTAATGGGTAGTCTCTTTGTGCTTAGTAGTACCCCTAAGTATTTGGCTGGGGAGTTAACCCTTAGGGAAGACAAGTACTTCGAAAATTTGCTGCTGCTTTACGGATTAACCCCTCCACAATAAGCTGAACTTTTTGTGAGATTTGTTATCAGGATAGATGCCTTACAGAATTTTTTAAAACTGATGTATATTAGTTGCACAGACCCTTTATCCCTTTTACAGAACAATAGGAGATCATCAGCAAATCCCAACTAGGTAACCTTAGTCTTTGCTCACTCAGAATGGAATTTGAAAGCAGGATTCTTGGTCAACTATTTCAACAGTCTACTTAGGTACTCCATCACAACCACAAATAAGTTAGGTGACCTTGTTTTAATCCTCACTTAACAATAAATGATATACTGGTCTTGCCATTTATAGCTATTGAATTTGAAACTGTCCCGAGGCATGCCATAATCCAGTTGGTAAACTTTATAGGGAAGTGCGGTCCACGCATCATGTGTTCAATATGTATATGTTTTTTGCATGTTAATTTTAATCGTTCATTTTGGAGAGATCCCTTTCCTTCCATACCCCTTAATGTGCTCATGACTCAGGATAATGTTAGCACTTATTAACTCTTCCTGGCACAAAAGTAACTTGATTGTGATCTAGCCGTGCATCCATTATTAGTTGCAATCTCTTACTAATAACTTTGGAGATGTTCTTGCGGAGCACAGTACAACAAGAAATGGGCCTAAACTCTTTTACTGATAGTGGGTTCTTAACTTTGGTCACAAAAGTTACTTGGGTCAGTTAATAGGCTTTTACATGTAGTCCATGTCAATAAAATTGGTCACAACAGCAATGATCTCCTCTCCTACTATCTGCCAGCCCATCTTGAAGAAGTGTGAGTTGAAGCCATCATACCCAGGGGCTCTTTGGTCATCAAGATCCATAATTGCATTGTATATCTCTTCTCTAGACACTGGTTCTATCAATTTCAGTTGTTGGTCTCTACTCCACATGTGCCCTTTTTTCAACATATGCATTTGAACTATAGGGAGACATGTACCTTTCCCAATAGGTTTTGATAGAACTTGACAATTTCTGCCTCTACTTCCTTGTTAGTTTGTGCTACATTGCCATCTATAATGTTCAGTCTTCTTATCTGACTCTGAGCAAACCCATTTTTCATATAAGCAAGAAAATAAGCATTGTTAGCTTCATCTAGCTGCAACCATTTAACTCTGGATGCTTTCTTCAATTAACACATATTCTCCAGATTCTGCTTTAGTTCTTTTTCAGCGTTAGCTAATTCAACTTGCTTGTGGGGATCTCTTGTTATTATTTATATTTCAGCTAGCTCTCTCCTATAATGCTCCACTCTATCAACAACCTTTGAGAATTCTCTAGTGTTTAGTTTAGTTACAGCTTGATCTTTTTTAGTTTGTCCTGGACTGCTTCCATCCCCTGTAACTGCTGCCTACTGTTCCATTCATTCCTTACCAAGGGAACAAAATCAAGATGTTGGGCCAAATGGTTGAAGTACCTAAATGGCTTTGCTCCTTTGGGGAGCCTACTGTAACGATCCGACCAGTCATTTTAAGAATTAGCGTCCCGTTCGGTGGCTTAATGTCTAGATCAGCTTCATATTTTGTGTTATGACTTGTGTGTGTGATCGAATTCGGTTTTCGGATGATTCAGGATCAATTTGGAAGGACAATTTATGATTTAGAAGCTTAAGCGGTAAGAGTTGACCGGAGTTTGACTTTTGTGCACACGACACCGGAATAGTATTTTGATGATTCCAATATCTTAGTATGGTAATTTTGGATTAGGGCGTGCGTACGGATTTGAATTTGGAGCCCCGTAGGTTGATTTGATGCATTTTGGTGACCGGAGTTATATACGCATATAGTATATGTATATAGGGTATGGGGAAAGGTTATGGCGTTTTATACGCACCACCACCTGATCAGCTGATATACGTTTATGATTTCGCCCACAGACGCTGAGATGATAAGATGGGATGCCCTCAGAGGCTTGATGATGTTATGTACGCATGTACCTATACATGATATAACATTTATATGCATATACATGACATTATAATTGTTTTATGATTCACAGAGCTATTCAGACTTACCGGTTGAGTCCTTTACTCCATGTTTCTTTCATGTCTTTTATATACTGATTTCCATGCCTTACATACTCGGTACATTATTCGTATTGACGCCCCTATTGCTTGGGGCCTGCGTTTCATGCACGCAGGTGCAGGTAGACATGCTGACGGTCCCCCTTCTTAGGATCCTTGCTCAGCGAGAGTTGGTGTGCTCCATTTGATCCGAAGCTGCTATTGGGTTTTAGTACGATACTTTTGTATACGTATATGGGTATGACGAGGCCCAGTCCCGTCCTTTATACAGTTGTACGCTCTATTAGAGGTCTGTAGACAATCATGTATAGTTGGATAGTTTGTGGCCTTGTCGGCTCGCCCTACCGTATTCCATATATATATATATATATATATATATATATATATATGTACGGCTTTTGAGCATGTTTTCTCACGTATGTTGTTCATATGAATCAGTAGTTTATTTCCAGACGTTATGCATGACCTACACTTATTTCATGTTTATATCTTAGATATATGCTTAGGGGTGTTCGATAGGTAGCACTCGGGCACTCGTCACGACCCATCGGTTTGAGTCGTGACAAAAGTGGTATTAGAGTAATTCCATCCTAGGGGTGTCTACAGACCGTGTCTAGTAGAGTCCTGTTCATGAGTGTATTGTGTACCACACTTATAAACATGAGGCTGCAGGACATATAAGATATTATCCTCCCTTCTTATCTTAGATCGTGTGATATAAGGATTCATTCTCCTAATGATATGTTATGTTTTCAGTGATGCCTAAGAAGGCTACAGCTACCCAGAAGGGCAAGTCTGTGGCTGATAAGACTACAAGTCGAGCGCCACGAGTTACCAGGGCTCGGGGAGAGTCACATAGTGAGAATCCCTCTCAAACTTCACATACCCTGCCCTCTCCAGAGGAGATCCGAGGGGCACCAGCTCCATCGTCCGCTCCAGTACCCCCAGCTCCTCAACCAGATGCACTAAGTCAAGAGATAAGAGATGTTATTCAGCTATTGACTCGATTAGTGGCTGTACAGGCTCGGCGCCAGGAGGTAGGTATTGGTCATGCAGATAGGGCCATCAGTGCGAGGGTTCGTGATTTCATTAATTTGGACTCTCTGATATTCACTGGAGCAGATCCAAACGAGGACCCTCAGGTATTTATCGATAGGATGCAAAGGACTTTGAACTGCGACTGAGTCAGTTGAGCTAGCTTCCTATAGACTTCGGGATTTTGCAGTTAATTGGTACAAGTCTTGGGAATTGTCCAGAGGTGAGGATGCCCTTCCGACAGTATGGCAGGAGTTTACAGAGGCTTTTCTTCATCATTATTTTCTACCAGAGCCTAGGCAGGCCAGAGTTGATAGGTTCTTGACCCTTCGGCAAAGTAATATGAGTGTTTGGGAGTATAGCCTTCAGTTTGATTCTTTGGCTAGGTATGCTCCCACTATTATAGCTAAGATAGAGGATCGGATTCACCGGTTCGTGATGGGGTTGGAACCGCACCTGCTTAATGAGTGTATGTCGGTCTCACTTCATCTAGGCATTGATATTTCTTGTATTCAGGCATACGCTCAGGGTGTAGAGGATCGTAAGCAGAAGTAGAGGGCCGATCGTGAGCATGATACGGGCCAGAGTAAGAGAGCGAGATCTTCAGGTCATTCTGGTGAGTTTTGAGGTGGTCAGAGACAACAGTACCCGAGGTATCCAGCCCATCCATCGGCTAGTGCACTCCCACAGTTTGCCGGTAGGATATTTGATCGTTCCACCTATCCAGGGCCCAGTCAAAGTTCCACGACCTCTAGTTCTCAGTATAGTGGTGAGTCAAGTCAAATGATGCCACCCTTCCCACGATGTGCTCAGTGTAGTAAGCAGCATGCCAGGCGGTGCCTCATAGGGTTGGGTCTTTGTTATACTTGTGGTTATCCAGGCCACTTCATGAGAGATTGTTCGACGAGAGGTGGTGCAGGTATAGTTCAGCGAGTGGGATCTGTAGCTGGTTCATCATCATCAGTACACCCCCTAGGCAAGGTTCACAGGAACCAGCCGGTCGTGGTACAGGCAAAAGTGGAGCATCTAGCTCGAGCGGTCCACAGAACCGCGTTTATGCATTAGCGGGTCGATAGGATCAAGAGTCGTCACCTAATGTTATTACAGTTATATTATCAGTCTCCTCATATGATGTATACGCATTGATTGATCCAGGTTCCACCTTATCGTATGTCACTCCATTGGTCGCTAGCAAGTTTGGGATAGAACTTGAGTTGATTAAGCCTTTTGAGGTATCTACATATGTTGCGGATTCAGTGATAGCTAGACGGGTATATAGAGATTGTATAGTAGTAGTCCATAGTCGTTCTATAGTAGCAGACCTGATTATGCTAGATATGGTAGAATTTGATGTTATAATGGGTATGGATTGGTTGGCTTCTTGTTATGCTAACGTTGATTGTAGATCAAAGATGGTTTGGTTCCAGTTTCCAGGGGAGCCAGTTCTAGAGTGGAAAGGTAATACTGCATCGCCGAGAGGTAGGTTTATTTCCTATCTCAAGGCAAAGAAGATGATCAGAAAGGGCTATATTTATCACTTAGTTCGGGTACAGAATGTGAAAGCAGACTCACCGACCCTTCAGTCTATCCCGGTGGTTAATGAGTTTCCCAATGTTTTTCCCGATGAGCTTCCATGCCTTCCGCCAGAGTGGGAGATTGAGTTTGTTATTGACACATTACCAGATACTCAGCCGATATCTATTCCTCTTTATAGAATGGCACCTGCAGAGATGAGAGAGTTGAAAGAACAACTAATGGATTTGCTTGAAAAAGGATTTATCAGACCCAGTACATCACCGTGGGGAGCACCTGTGTTATTTGTGAGAAAGAAAGATGGTTCCTTGCGGATGTGTATTGATTACATGCAGTTGAATAAGACGACAATTAAGAATAAACACCCGCTCCCGAGGATTGATGATTTATTTGATCAATTGCAGGGTGTCAGGTGTTTCTCGAAGATAGACTTGAGGTCTGGGTACCATCAGGTAAGGGTTAAAGAGAAAGATATTCCAAAGACAACATTCAGGACCAGATACAAGCACTTTGAGTTTTGTGTTATGTCATTCGGTTTGACCAATGCCCCAACAGTATTTATGGACTTGATAAATCGTGTGTTCAGACCCTTTCTAGATCTGTTTGTGATTGTATTTATAGATGAAATTTTGGTTTATTCTCGTTCAGAGGCTGAGCATGCAAATTATTTGCGTACTGTGCTCACAGTTCTACAAGAAAGAAAGTTGTAAGCAAAATTCTCCAAATGTGAATTCTGGTTGAATTTTGTAGCTTTCCTTGGACATATTATTTCTGGTGAGGGTATCTGGGTTGATAAATAAAAGATTGAGGCAGTGAAGACTTGGCCTAGACCTACGACACCGACGAAGATTCATAGCTTCCTGGGTTTTTGCAGGTTATTACAGGAGATTTGTAGAGGGCTTTTCTTCTCTTTCAGCACAATTGACAAAGTTGACTCAGAAGGTAACTAAGTTTCAGTGGACTTATGCTTGTGAGCGGAGTTTTCAGGCATTGAAGGACATATTGACTTCAGCACCGGTTCTGACACTCCCAGAGGGTACCGATGGTTATGCTATCTATTGTGACGCTTCGGGCATTGGATTGGGTTGTGTATTGATGCAGCATGGTAAGGTTGTAGCTTATGCTTCTAGACAACTAAGAAAGCATAAGAAGAATTACCCGACCCACGATTTAGAGTTAGCTGCGGTGATTCATGCACTAAAGATGTGGAGGCACTATTTGTATGGCATTCATGTTGATATCTATACGGATCATAAGAGCCTTCAATATATCTTCAAGCAAAAGGAATTGAATTTAGGCCAAAGGAGATGGTTGGAGCTACTGAAAGACCATGACGTTGATATTTTATACCATCCAGGGAAGGCGAATGTAGTAGTCGATGCCCTCAGCCATAGATCTATGGGTAGCCTGTCATATTTACAGCCAGAGAAGAGTGGGATAGCCCAAGACTACTGAACTCAGGTGATACCATAGTTACTATTTAGGACACGACAACATCCTCTTTAGTAACTGAAGTGAAGGAATGCCAGTATGAGGATCCTGTGCTAGATCATTATAGAGATACATCCCCTCAAAAGGAGAATACACCATTTGAGATTACAAGAGATGGAGTCCTTTGATATCGAGGTTGATTATGTGTTCCTAATATGGCAGGGTTGCGCCAGCAGGTTATCATAGAAGCTCACTATTCTCGTTATTCTATGCATTCAGGAGCGACGAAGATGTATCATGATATCGGGGGAATATACTGGTGGGACGGAATAAAGAAGGCTATAGCAGAGTTTGTTGCTCAGTGCCCTAATTGTCAGCAGGTTAAGATTGAGCATCCGAAACCTGATGGATTATTGCAGGCTATAGAGATTCCGACTAGGAAATGGGAAGTGATTAATATGGATTTCATCATAGGCTTACCTCGTACCGAGCGTAAGTTCGATTCTATATGGGTTATTATTGATAGACTTACAAAATCAGCCCATTTTCTACCTGTCAGGATTACGTATTCAACACAGGATTATGTAAGGCTTTACATTAAGGAGATAATACGACTTCATGGTGTCCCTATATATATTATCTCAGATAGAGGTGCTCAGTTTACAACTCATTTTGGAGGTCCTTCCAAAAAGGATTGGGGACTCAAGTAAGTCTTAGTAGAGCATTTCATCCCCAGACAGATGGTCAGGCTGAGCGTACTATTCAGAAATTGGAGGATATGCTACGGGCTTGTGTGATAGACTTCAGGGGTAGCTGAGATGATCATCTTCCACTTATTGAGTTTGCATATAATAATAGCTATCATTCCAGCATCCAAATGGCTCCAAATATAACACATATTTTGGGGTTTCATACCCTCAGCACCAAGTTTAGAAGTGTTACTTACCTAGAATAAGCCAATCAATCTGTTACGATATGCAACCCGATCCAAATATCAAACTGATGCGGCATGCAACCAGATCAAAATATAAAACTGTTGTGGCGTGCAACCCGATCCAAATATTAATCACAATACGTCTATATGGCCCACATAAGTCATCAATCACTCATGTCTCAGTCAACCACTTCTCACAGTACTCAGTTCAATAATATTACACATATGAGGTATCATCAACATGTGAAAGATCACAACAAGAATGTAATAAGGCAAAGATATAATACACATATATATTATAATGACTAAGAGTATGTCTATAATTAGGTCAAACAGCTCAAAAACAGCAAAAATGGCCCTATCATGTCTCACACAAATAAGCACATAGCCTAAACATGATTTCTAACATGAATCATAGCTCAAATAATCATACAAGCAGAGAAAATACGGATAAAACAAAGCATGATCGCAAAACAAGTCTCATTATAGTCTAAAGTTTAGCCAAATCATAAATACCCCGGTGCACGCACACACGATGTCACCTAACACGTGTGTCACCCCCAATACATCTCAAAATATCATAGTTCTCAGGGATAATTACCCTCAAATCTTAGTTTAGATATGTTACTTACCTAAAATAAGCCAAAACAATACTCCAGAAGTGCCACCCCCTACGAATCGGCCTCCGAACGATACGAATCTAGCCAAAAGAAACTCAAAAATATCAAATAATGCCATAGGAATCAAACCGAAATGATAAAGTCGAATCTTTAACAAAATACTCAAAGTCAACTCCAGGCCCACACCCCAGAACCTGTCAAATCTCATAAATTCTGACAACCCATTCGAATACGATTCCAAATATATCATTCGTTTCCAAATCCAATCTCAATTTTATGTTCAAAACCCCTAAAATTTATTCTCTTAAGTTCAAGTCAAAACCCCCCAATTTCTTCTCTTCAACTCCTTGATTTAGGTATAATAATCCATGAAAAAATAAAATATATAATCAAAACAAAGATAACATTACTTACTCTCATGATTTGGGTATTTATCTCCTCTAAAGTTGCCTTACTTGTGCTCCAAGAACTCAAAAAGTAAAGAAAATGAGCTCAAAATTCCGAAATTGGAAATTAAATATCACTGCAAGGCCTCCTTCTTCACGATCATGGTCACCAACCTCGCGATTCCAAAAATGTCCAGCACAAGTTTACCCTTCGCGATCGCAGCCATGAAGCCCCTCGATCGCGATTGAACAAACATCATTAAAACCTTGTTAACTCTTTTCAGACAACCTATAGTTTAATGGTCATAACTATTTGTATATAAATTCAAATGAAAAACAGTTTGATCTTCTAAAAACTAGACACAAAGGACTAAAACTTTTGTTTTTAGATTACCTCAAAATTCCTTATAGATTACAAGATACAAGTTTCCAAAGTCATCCGGTGATAGCAGAAATTTCTAATTCGCGAATGTGAACCTTCCCTCCGCGAGCACGATTCATAATCCACGTCCAATCCGCACTCAATAGTGAGTGAAAATGGTCATTGATATTATAGTACCCAACAAAAGTCAAGGTTGAATTCCTCAGGGAGTTTGTATAGGGTGTTAGGGTAGATACTTCATGAAAGTACGTGAAACAGCTCAAGTGCGCTTCCAAATAAAGGGTGTTTGCTTTCCAAATTAAAACTAAGAGAATTAAACTAATTGTAATTAACCATAAATAGAATAATTATTTTTGGTATTTTTAATCAATTAGGTTAAAGCCTAGGGATGTAACATTCGCCTAGGTGCTAACCTAATGGGTAAATCAAGTTAATAATTATTTTGTTGATCGGGGTGTATTATAACTCTCAACTCTCAAGTACCCACTCAATGCCTCTCGGTTATAGAGTGGTTATGCCTAAATTGGCTTTCTCAAGCCCAATTGGGTATCAATCCAAATAATTAATATGAGCTCAAGTCGTATTTTCCCTATCTCTAGTTCAAACCCTTTAATTAGACTAGCCAAAACCTTAACTAGTCCAATTCCTTGTTAGCCAAATTTTCCTAGACTAAGTCCATCTTTCTCAAGCAAGAACTAAGTCAAATAGGCATGAATCAACGTTTGCAATCATTAATTATAGAAATATTGTATAAACAAGGCTAAAAAATAAGCACACAATTATAAACAAGCATTAAAATTAATAACCCATAAGGTTTACACACTAGGGTTGGATCACAATCCTAGAGAAAATTTATTTATTCATACTAGAAAGTGAAGAAAACAAAGAAGAAGAAGTAATTAAAGCCATAAACTAATATCAAATGATTAAACTAATGATTCTTCATCAATAATTATCACAACTTTCGCAAAATAGTAAAAGATAACTGCTACAGTTGTTACAATAAAAAATATGCCCTAAAAAAGTGTTTTCCGTCTATTTATAGTGCCCTAAAATTTGCTGACAAAAATTCCCTTCGGAAGGTTCTGCCGCCGCACAATTCCATGTGCGATCTGCACTTTGTTTCTTCTCATGGGTTGGAGAAATTCTGCAGCCGCACTATTCCTTCTGCGGCTACACTTCATCTTCTAGAGTCGCACTTTTCCATGTGCGGACCGCACTTTAGCGAGGCTTCATACTTGGTCTTTTTGCACCTTCTATGAACTTTTCCAATCTTATCAGTGCGACTAGTTTTTGCGACCGCACAATTTTGTATGCGGACCGCACTTGTTAAAATTCCTCTGAGGCTTCAGGTGTCTTCTCTGTGACCGCAGGTGCATTTCTGCGGACTGCACTTTCTTCTGTGACCGCAGAATTACTTCTGCGGACCGCACTTTGGCCTACTTTGCTACTTCTTGCCTTTTTGAGCTCGATTACTCCTTTTGAGTTAAATTTCTTCGTTAAGGTCCAATCATCCAACATGCCTACAAATTGCACAATTTTATTAGTTTTGGAAACAAAAATCAATACTTTCGGATTAAAAATAAAGCAAGGAGGTACTAATAAGTGGTTAAAATCTACACTTATCAACTCCCCCAAACTTAAGTCTTTGCTTGTCCTCAAGCAAATAGATTAGTTCCCACCTCCTCAAAGTGAAAGGTCATTTCAAAGAGTCAATTGCAAGCCATTCATACTCAGTTGGGACCAACAATTATCTGCAATACTTATGCATTTTCAACAAGGTGACAAAATATATGTTACGTGCATATAACTCTAATGTGATATTTGAGCTTCAAGAATTGACTTCACTCATCAAGGACTCTTTTTCTATCATGTAAATCATGGTGGACTCCAAACTCTTCCTCATTTACCTTCCATTTGCCATGATCACTTCAAGAATTAACAATCAATGACTAGAGCAATGAAGGATTCACTCTTCTCTAACAAAGGAATATCACAAGTATGGCTTCAAGTACCATAGGCTTGCCCCTCATATAGATCTCCACTAATGTAAGTTCACTCGGTTCAAAATTAAGTAGGATTTCGTTCGTGTTGTAATGAAGGCTTTTAGATTAGGGTAGGATATCATATGGGATAAGTGGTTACACCTTTCCTTAAGAACTCTACATTTTTATTTCTTGGCTCACATTTACTAACCCTTAGAGGCATTTCTTTTTCTTAGGGACTAGAGAGACTTGACATCTCTCTTTTATTCATTTAATTCTTTTTCTCCCTTGATTCTCATACTAGAGATACAACAACAACAACATACCTAGTAATATCCCACATTATGGGGTCTGGGGAGGGTAGTGTGTATACAGACCTTACCCCTATCTTGTGAGGATAAAGAGGTTATTTCTAATAGACCCTCGGCTTAGAAAAGCATAAGTACCATATTAATGAAAATATAGACAAGAAGGGACAGTACCAAAAAGCCATATAAAAGCAGAATAAAAACAACAAGACAGTAAGGTGATCAACAATGAAAGAAAATACTGGTTAGTCATAAAAACCTACTACCAATAGAAAACGAGACTGCGTGTCAATACTACTGTTATGAATACTCTAGACTACCTACTCTACTATCGTAATCCTCGACCTCCATATCTTCCTATCAAGGGTCATGTCCTTGGTCAGCTGAAGTTGCGCCATGTCTTGCCTAATCACCTCTCCCCGCCTCTTCTTTGGCCTACCTCTACCTCTTTGTAGGCCCTTCAATGTCAACCTCTCACACCTCCTCACCGGTGCGTCTGTGCTCTTCCTACTCACATGACCAAACCACCTAAGCCGCGCCTCCCACATCTTGTCCTCAATAGATTTCACACCCACCTTGTCGCGAATAACCTCATTTCTGATCCTATCTAACCTAGTGTGCCCGCACATCTATCTCAACATCCTCATCTCTGCTACCTTCATCTTCTGGACATGAGCGATCTTGACTGGCCAACACTCAGCCCCATACAACATTATTGGTCTGACCACCACTCTGTAGAACTAGAGATAGTTACCTCTTTTTGATTTCATCAACCTTCCTTTTTATTTTCTTTTTGGCATTTTCCTTTTGTTCTTTTCTTTTCTTGTCTTCTCTTTTCATAGAGATCATTTCTTTTCTATTTTTGGTGCCTTGATACCTCTTTTAGATTCCTCAACTCTCCCCCTCCCCCCGCCCAAACTTATGCCTTAAGCCACTTATTTTATAAGAGTGTTAAGGAAGGTCCGGGTGCCAAGAGATGATTACAAACAAAACGGGTAAATGCTTGTAGCATAGTTACCAATAGAGAAAGCCTAAAGGCTCAAAAGGGTTGACTAGGGACAACAAGCATTTGGTGGCAATAGAAAGCTCAAACGGACCAAGGAAAGCCTACAATCATCTTTCAAACCAAGCAAATCTAGAATTTCTCCTTGAAACACATTCGGAGAAAGTTCTAGGCCATCCACTCAAATACTTGGACTAGCAACAAAAATTATCTCACCTCTCATGCAAATAGACCATAAAAGAGGATAAAGTTCAAAGCCTACAGCGATCACAGTCAAGTTAAAGATCACTATGGTCCAATAAACCACTCAATAATTATCAAAGTCAACTCAAGGATCTCAAAGTCACTAACTAGAGTTATTTTCTTCCAAAAACTTTATTTCAAACCATAAGCTCGTAGTTAAGTGTGTTGGTGTCAAATGACAAATGAATAACTCTTTTTAGAGAATGACTTGATTAGGGCTTTTATTCATTACTACTACTATTATTATTATTACCTAAAAATAAAAACGGGCTCATTCCTTTAAGAAAGTTGTCACACCATCCAACCTCGGAAAGAGTCACCCGGTTCACACAAAAGACCACCTTTGGAAAAAAAACGTGAAATTAAGAAAACCAAATGCTTATTATCCACACTACTCAGAAAAAACATAAAAGCTACTAACATAAAAAGAAACTACTAACATAAACAAAATCAAAGTAAACAAATAAAAAGGCTAATGAAAGTAACAACTACTAAAGATAGATAAAATAAAAGTAAAATAGAATCATCCAATTATTACATTCCAAATGTATCAAATAATGTCCCCCTCCCCCCTCCCCCCCCCCAAATAAAATTAAGAATTGTCCCCATTGCTTAACAAAATAAGAGCAAACATAGAGAGGCGAAGAAACTCCCTAAGTGTCCTTGGTCATCTCTGTGTCCCCAACAACATAACTCCATGTTGGCTCAGCCAACTGAATATCATCATCAAATCTGGGAGTGGCTGGAGAGCTTACCTGGGGATCTCATACTGTCAAACACACACACCCATTTGCACTCACAAGATCTTGCACATTTACATCATCTGGTATGCTTCATTTCATGTTAATTTTATTTTATTTTGATTTTTGAATTTATTTTCTTCTTTTTAGCTTCTTTTTAGGCCATCGATTATTGTATTCCATCCGGGTATCCATGTGGAGTAGATTTGTAACGGGTAATTATTAAACCATGCTGCAACGGTTTGGGTTAGTTGAATCTTATGTGTATACCATGTTGCCAATTATAATTGAACAAGTATTTGCAAAACCTAGGTAAAATAAAGATCTGCTTGTTTGTTTTTGAAGTTTGCGGCCATATTTAAATTGTGCGGTCCGCAGTTTTCTAGTTATGGTGACTGGTAGAAGGATAGTGTTTCTGCGGCCGCACTTTAATTGTGCGGACCGCATAATTCCTGGAGAGGTCGCACTGAGGTTCGCACTGTCTATTAGAGAGTTGTCTTCTAAGAATGCAAATATGCGGACCACACTTTTAATTTTGTGAACCACAGATGAATTTTGCAGCCGCACATTGGCCCCGCACTGTCTATCAGATAAGAGGCACCTTAGACCTCTAAACACTTGAGCATAAGTGCGACCGCACTTGGAATTGTGCGATCTGCACTTCCACTCTGCGGGCCACACTTGAAAATGTGTGGACCACACTTTCCCATTTTTGTAGCATGTTTATTCCTATGTAACCCCACTACTTCTAAATTGTTACCCCTCGCTTACTTGAGTCTTAGCTATGTTGAATTATGATTTGCAACTGACAATTCCCTTTGTTTTGATACAGACAATGGTACGATCACGAGGACGTGGCAAATCTTCCAAGGGAAGAGGAGTTTCTTCAAGGGGTTGGGGAAAAGGTGCCTTGCCCCCAAGTGTGCAAAAGACAATAAGGAAGGAAGCAACAATGGTAAAGAGAGAGGTAGAGACCTCTCGGAGTCTAGCTCTTATGCCCTGTCTAGGGAAGCCTCCGAGGGAAACTCGGTATTTATTCCGGATGAGCACACAACTGAGCAGTCCAGGCCAAAAGGGCGATCTGAGCCTTTGGATGTGCCTTCTACATCCCACAACACTTCCCAGGGTTCGAAAAGTGCCAGCTAGGAGTCTAAGGCAGTTGTTGCAGGCTATGGTTTTAATGACATTCCTGATGATGGGAGAGGGGGAGAAGGTACATCTGCTAGTCTAGCTCGGACAAAGAAGAATGAGGCTTGGGAGGATAGATTTGTGAGCCGTCAGGCTTTCTCTGATTTCTAAATGTGGTGGTCGTTGAAGTCTTTGACTCATGAGTGGCAGTTTCTATTGAAGGATCTTGATAAGTATAATCCTGTAGTTCTGGAGCAGTTCACAAAAAGAAAGGGATGTATCCTATTTACGGAGAAGTTAGTGGATGTCAAAGAGCACCTTGTCTGCGATTTTTATGCCAACACTTCACACATTCACAAAGGGACAAAGGTAACCAAAGTGTGCAGCCTCAAGGTGAAATTTGAGGATTTGGAGTCAAGGGAGTACTTAGAGAAGTTGGCTTTTAAATAAGAGGCCAAAACGTGTCTTGCATAGATTTTAGCACCCGGTCCACCTCTACTATGGATTGCTACTGTGTACCTATTCTCCAGAGCACGTTGAGTTTTGAGGCCAAAGGGTGGAAAACCGTTTCTTGTAGCATAATTGACCCAAGCCAGAATGAGAACAATCTACCTGTTCCACGTGCTATTTTAGTGGCATCTATCATGGCTGGGTATCCGATCAATGTGGATGCCCTGATGTAGGCCAATATTTCCCTAGTTGCGCAGCAAAGTAACACTGCTTACCCCTACCCCAGCACCATTAATGAGTATCTGACAGATGCGAAGGTAGACCCAAGTCCGTTTGACACAAAGGTAAAGCCGACAGGGCCGTTTGAGTGGTACAAGCTGCAGGATCCGAGGAACCTGAAGAAGGGTGCTCAACCCTCTACTACTGCTGGCCAGTCTGATGTGCTGGTAGTGGTAGTTTCTAATACAACTGATATTCCATCCATATCTACCGATCATTCTACCAGTGCAGCAGCTGCTATGCCTGAGCCACCATCTTCAGCTCCCTCTACATCTCCTTACACAACTCCTACAATCCCTACTCCAGTTCCGAGGCCAGTTCCCACGCCTACAGGACCACTTTCTGCTCTGTGAGTCTCCCAGATATTGGCGAGTCTCAACAACTGGATATAGGAAGCTACTTCAAAGCTGTCTAAGATCTCTAATGTTGTTTCAGGGCAGTCATCCACATAGGCACCCCGGGATCCCATTGACATTGAGGAGAAGCTGGTCAAGATCTTGGACAACCAAAATGTGATTATGGACACACTGGTGTAACATGGTTCTGTTATTGAGGGGTTGACCAAGTAGGTGAAGAATATGCAGAAGTCCCAAGCCAGCAAGAAGTCAGTGGATAAGCTTCAGACTGAGGTGACCCGGCTAGCTACAACCAGGGATTTGCCTTTTAATATGCTTATTGACCCATCCCAGCCCGTCCCAAATCCATCTACACAGGATGCTCCCGCTGGCCAGTCTGAGGAGCCACGCCTTGCCTCCGACACTACTGACGTAGTGCATGCGATGTTCAGGAATAGCTTCGTTATGTCATTTGGGACTTGTGTGCAAAATATGAGTTTATTCTGGGTTGATTTGATATGTTTCGTTGCGAGTTTTGGAAGTTGAAAGTTCTAGAGCTCATTAAGTTTGATTTGAAGTGCAATTCATCATTTCAATGTTGTTATGTGTGATTTGAGGCCTCCAGTATGTCCGTATTATGTTATGGGACTTGTTGGTATATTCGAACGGGGTCCCGAGTGGCTCGGGTGAGTTTCGGACGAGGTTCAGACTATTTCATCGTATGTTGCATTTGGCTAAGGTTGCTGGTTCTGGTGCTTCCGTATCTACGGAAGAATGGACGTAGATGCGAGTCCACAGATACGGACAATTGGTTGCAGAAGTGAGGAAGAGCTTGGTGAGGAAGTCCACAGAAGCAAAGTTTGGTAGCGCACCTGCGTGCATGCAGATGCGAGGTTTAAGCCGCAGAAGCAGCGTGGGGCGCAGAAGCATACGTGGTGGTCGCTTCTATATGTTCGCAGAAGCGGGGAAACTTCCGCATGTGCGATGGGCTGGTCTTCAGCGATTTCTCACAGATGCGAGATATTTACCACAGAAGCGGTGATCGCAGATGCGACGAGTTGATCGCAAATGCAATGAAGTCGGGAATTGTGCCCATAATCGAATTATTTATGCCATTAATATTTCAAACGTTGTGAGATGATAATAGCCACACATGAGACCATCTAGAAGATGCATCTATTAAGACCATAAAATATATAAACTACCTACTATATGGTGAATAGGTCCACAAATATACCCTTATATACGTTCCAAAAACACAGGCGACTCAATCCCAACCTTTGTTGGTGATGGTCTCGTAATTAACTTTCCTTGATTACAAAAAGTGCAAGAAAATTCATTATCTAAAAGAATCTTTAAATTCTTTAATGGGTGCCCGTTTGAGTTTTCTATAATTCGTCTCATCATAATTGATCCAGGATGTCCCAATCGGTCATGCCAAAGTATAAAAGTATTGGAATCAGTAACCTTTTGGTTTATGATAGAATGTGCTTCAATTGCACTAATTCTTCTCCTGTAACGACCCGACTTGTCGTTTTAAGAATTAACGCCCCGTTCAATTACTTAAGGTCTCGAGCAGCTTCGCAATATGTATTATAACCTGCGGGTGTGGTCGAGTTTGGTTTACTGAAGATTCGGAATTAAATTAAAAGAACAATGCTTATTTAGAAACTTAAATGGAAAGAGTTGACCGGAGAGTTGACTGTTGAACAAACTACTCCGGAATGGAATTTTGATGATGTCAATAGCTCTGTAAGGTGATTATGGACTTAGGAGCATGTCTGGAAAATTATTTGGAGGTCTGTACAGGAATTTGGCTTGAAATGACGAAAGATGAATTTTTGGGAAGTTTGACCGGGGGTTGACTTTTTGATATCGGGGTTTGAATCCGATTCTGGAAGTTTGAATAGCTTCGTTATGTCATTTATGACTTGTGTGCAAAATTTGAAATCATTCCGGATTGATTTGATAGGTCCCGGCGTCGTTTGTGGAAACTTGAAATTTCAAAGTTCATTAAACTTGAATTGGTGTATGATTCGTGGTTTTAACGTTGTTTGATGTTATTCGAGGTTTCGACTAAGTCCGCAATATGTTTTGAGATTTGTTGGTATGTTCGGACGGGTTCCCGAGTGGCTCGGGTGAGTTTTGGGGTAGTTTCGGACCATTTCTAGGCCATTTATAACTGCTGGTTTTTGGCTACAGCAGTATGCTATGCGATCGCGTGGAATTGGCCGCGATCACGAAGCACAAAATGGGGGGAAATGGCCAGTGAATCGCGATCGCGGAAAGCCTTCCACGATCGCGTAGAGAAAAGTTTCTGCTACGCTGACCCAACTTTGGAAGCTTATATCTCGCAATCTATAATGAATTTGGAGATGATCCAAAAATGAAAGTTATAGCCCTTTGTTTCTAGTATTTAGAAAATTAAACTAATTGTTATTTGGATTTGTGTACCAAAAGTTATGGTTGATATACTACAAGTTGTCCGGGGAAGAGTTTTGAAATCGCGAAGAAGAAATTTGTGTTGCATAGGGCTGATTTTGGAAGCTTATACATCCATATCTATAAGGAATTGGGAGATGAACAAAACATAAAATTTTTATTTCTTGGTGTCTAGTTTTCAGAAAGTTAAACCATTCATTATTTGGAGTTATGTACCAAATGTTATGACCGCTATACTAGAGGCTGCCCGGAAAAAGTTGGACAAGGCTGTTGGGGAATTTGTTCTTTGCAATCGCGGGACAATGGTCGCGATCGCATAGAGTAAAAAAGGGTTGGAAAAATTTTGTTCTTCGCGATCGAGGTGTTTTTCCGCGATCGCATAGAGTAAATGATTGGGCAGCAGATTTAAGTTCTGAATTTTCCATCTTGATGATTTGGAGCTCGGGGAGAGGCGATTTTCGGGATATTTTCAAGGAAAACATCGGGGTAAGAGTTCTTAACTCAATTTTGGTTAAATTACCCGAATCTATTATTGTTTTTATCATTAAATTAGTGTTTTGGGTTGAAAATGGTAGAAATATTATAGACTTTAAATTGAAGTTTTGGAGGTCGATTCGTTATCGAAATTTAATAAAATTGGTATGGTTGAACTCATATCGAAATGGGTGTTCAGATTTCGTAAAACTCCTGCGGGTTCCGAGAGGCGGGCCCCGCGTTGACATTTGTTGACTTTTTGTAATAAATTTTCAAGTCGACGTTTTATAATCCGAAATTATTTCCGATGAATTTTAATGAAGTTATACAATTAATTTGGATAGATTTGAGATGTTCGGAGGTCAATTCAAGCAAAAAGGCGATTTTGGAATATCGACATAACTTCAAAAAGGTAAGTGTCTTGCTTAACCTTGAGTGGGAGAATTACCCCTTAGGCATCGAGTCTTATGTGCCATTTGTGAAATGTGAAAAGCCGTGTACGCGAGGTGCCGAGTACGTACTCGGGCTTATATGTGCAAAATTTATTGAGTTAAGGCCTTGAGCATATTACGTAGTAAATTGAATAATTGTTGGCATATATTTAATCATCTATTTGCCATGCCTCAAATCACATTTATTGAATTTATTTTTATATGACAACTTGATGTAATTATTACCTGTATATTTATGTGAATTCTGTGAGTTTGATGGTTTGATATTCTTGGAATTTAATTTCATTATGAATTTTCCTTATGCAAATAATTAATTAAGCAAGCTTAAGAAGATGTGCTAATATAATTATCTAAATTTGGTTTATTGAAGGCTTTACTTTGTGCTGAATAATTTCTATCTCTGTTGATTCATTTTGAGGTTATATATACATTGTGTGGAGCCTTGGGCTATTTGTTGTGAAATTAATTGGTTTTATTATATCCTTGGAATTGATTGTGGCCATTGGGCAAATTGTGATATGAATTGATTTTGTTATGTTGATGTGATAATTTTCCGTGTAAATTATTGTGTTGTGTGAGTTGTTAGTTTGAGGATATAAGGGTGGCATTCCACTGTAGATATTATGCGGGTATAAGGGTGGCATTTCACTGTTTTTTTTTGTTGGAATATTGTTTGGGCGAAGCGATAAGGGTGGATATAGGAGAGATAAGAGTGACTATTGATATTGTCAGGGTAGAGTGATAAGGGTGGCTATTATAGGAGTGATAAGGGTGGCTATAGGAGAGATAAGAGTGGCTATTGTCAGGGACGATATGTGATGATGTGGAGTCGTGGTGTTGGTGATTTTCATGTGATGTTATGATTTTCTTGTGTTTATTTTTATACCTTGTGCAATTTGTCTTGTTATTGGTAAATTGATAACAATCTAATTTATGTTAAAATTGAGAACCTGTTGCTATTGCAAGGAGGATTATAAAATAAAGTGTGGGCACGAGGTGTTGTAAGTAAATGATTAATGATATTTGGCATGTGAATTATCCGTGCAGTTGTGATATGAAATGAGGGCACGAGGTGCCGGAGAAATATGATGATTTAATTATGGGCACGAAGTGCCTTGGAAATATATGAAAATGGACTGAGACCCGTATTTTTATGATTATAAAATGACGTGTCACATGGTGACCTTTTAATTGAAAGAATTATATTCAAATATTTATTTGGAAGGATTTTTATTCAAAAAGTATTACATGAAAGAATTATTTTTGAAAGATATTTATTTGAGGAAATTATATTTGATAAAATTTATTGAAAGATATTTATTTGGGAAAATTATATTGGAATGAGAGTTATTTGAAAGAATTATATGTGAAAGACATTTATTTGAAGGACTTGATTTAATTGGGTGTACTTGTACTTATTAATTGTTGAGCGATATTAATGGTGTTCTTATTGTCTTGATGTGCATATCACTGGTTGATTTATGTTGCCCTTATTGTTATTTGTTTCCTATTATTTTGTATATCATATTGCACAGGTTATTAGACTAGTGAGTGTCTTGACTGTACCTCGTCTCTACTCCACTGAGGTTAGTCTTGATACTTACTGGGTATCGACCGTGGTGTACGCATACTACACTTCTGTACATTTTTGTGCAGAGTCAGGTATTGGAGCTATTGGACTCGGATAGAGTTAAAGTGAGATCGCAAGGATTCAAGGTAGAGCTTCTTGGTCATCGCAGTTCATTGGAGTCTTTCTATTTTATTGTATTGTTAATTTTATTCAAATAGTATGGAGTATTCAATCTTTGAGATCATTCCATGTATTCAGTTAGTATTCGTGACTCAGTACTACAAGTCTTGGGAGGTGGTATATTCATATTTGTTCCGTTGTTAATTTTGATTACTTATTTAATTAAAAAAATGGCTTCAAAATGTAATTGAAATTGGCTTACCTAGTCTTAGAGACTAGGTGCCATCACGACACCTGTGGTGGGATTTTGGGTCGTGATAAGTTGGTATCAAAGCTCTAGGTTCATAGGTTCTACGAGTCACGAACGATTCTAGTATCATAGGTTCTACAAGTCACGAACGAGTCTAGTATAGTCTTGCGGATCGGTACGGAGACGTCTGTACTTATCTTCGAGAGGCTACAAAACTATTAGGAAATTTCCACTTCTTTCATTCCTGTCGTGCGAATTCGTTGATTGTAGAATTTGAGCCTTTGTATCTCTATTCTCTCACATATGGTGAGGACACGTGCTACCGGGTTAGCTGAGCAGGCATCCGCACATACTGCTAGGGCTGCAAGAGGCCGGGACTGAGGTAGAGGTCGAGGAAGGAAACGTGCCACGACTATAGCACATATCAGAACAATAGTGGAGGAGCCACCAGTAGCTCCAGTTGGGGGATAGGTACCAGAAGCACTTGTTGTTACCCCCGGACTTCAAGAGACTTTGGCACAGTTCCTCAGTATGTTTGGCACATTAACCCATGCGGGATTGATCTCTGTTGCACCAAATATTTCGTAGATTGGGGGAGTAGCTCCGACTCCTACCACAACTCCAGAGCAGCAGGTTCATGTTGGTCAGGTTCTGGGTGTAGTACCGATACAACCTGTTATTCTGGTTCGGCATGAGGTCATGCCAGAGGCATCAGAAGAAGAACAAAAGAGACTTGCAAGGGTTAAGAGGTATAGTCCACCTACTTTCAGTGGCACAACTACAGAGGATGCCCAAGGATTTCTAGAAAATCGTCACAGTATTCTCCGCACCATGGGTATTGTGGAAGTGAGCGGAGTTGCCTTTACTACATTTCAATTGTCAGGCGCAGCGTATCGGTGGTGGCAAATCTATGAAGAAGGTAGACCAGCCGATGCAACACCACCAACTTGGGCTCAATTTTCGAAAATGTTCTTGAAAGAGTTTGTTCCCCAGACTCTCCGAGATGCGTGGCGTACAGAGTTTGAACGGTTGCGTCAGGGCACTATGACAGTGTCAGAATATGCTATCAGGTTCAGTGAGTTAGCCCGTCATGTACCTATCTTGGTTCCTACAATCAGAGAGCGAGTCTGCAGATTCATTGAGGGGCTCGAATATGATATTAAAATATGCATGGCTCGAGAATTACAAACTAATACTCTATTTCAACAAGTAGTGGAGATTGAGAGAAAGATTGAGGGTGTTTTACGTGAGGAAAGGGAGTTTAAGGAGACCAAAAGGTCTCGAAGATCTGGAGGGTTCAGTGGATTTTACTCTTCAGAAAGGACCCATTATAGCAGAGGCTCGAGCAGTCGGCCAGCTCAGTCCACACATCAGATTACTCGGAGTGCTCCACTAAGTTCTTACAATGTACAACCGGCACGAGATTTCTATAATGATTATTTCGGTTATCCGGCACATACTCAGTACGAGCAACCGCGACCTCGTAGGGGTTGTTATGAATGTGGTGATACTAGACACATCATGAGAGATTGTCCCAGACTTGGGAAGGGTGGATTTCATCAGAGCACTCAAGCTACAAGCTTTATTCCAGTTAATACTCCACATACACAGTCAGCTAGAGGTGGAGGACAGGCGGGTAGAAGGCGCCTAAGAGGTGGAGGCCCGACCCGTTGATATAATCGCTATGAATTGGCTGAGGCCAATGCACCAGATGGTGTTGTTACAGGTACGATCCCGATTTGTTATGAAAGAATATTTTCCCTTAATTTGATTCGGTTCTGAATATTGAGGTGAGTCCTTCTATTATGCTCCGCTTATGGGTGATCTTCATAATTTTTGTGATCCACTTATATGTTTATCCCTGTTGGGAGATTTGAAGATGTGAGCCCGTGTCTGTCATTTTATTTTTGTACACCATTGAGGGCTATAAGTTCAAAAGTAATTTTTATTATTCATTATAGTAGGTTTAAAGTGTTTTGGAATAATTGATTCCAATTTTTATGAATTATATGCCCTACTGATATGAGGGTTCATTATGGGTTGTGAAAACTCTTTCTGAAATATATTGAAAAGAAGAAAGAAAGTAAATTGAAATTTCAGTTGGCACAATGTGTAGAATACTTGTGATACGGAGTTGAGGACGAGATCCTCGCATTTATTTTTATGATGTGAAATATTTAAACCGAGCTACAAGTCACGGTGGAAGTTATATAAGGACGAGGTCCTTGTGGTGAAATATTTATGAGTTTAAAATTCTCCCTTTGTGAAATTTAATTTGTACAATAATATTAATAGGGAGTCATGCCTGTTAGGCTTATTTGATAATTCTTGTATATTTTTTATGCATATTTAGCCATTTTTGTGTTGTAAACATTGAGTTTTAACCTATGAGATGAATGCCCAGGTGGCGCTAAATGTGACTCATTGATCCGAGTAAGTAATCATGGGGTCTTCATACCTCACATTCTGTTGTCAGTGTTGTAAAAATTCAAAACGAGGTGGTGGTTAATATGAGATTAATTGATGATGCTAGAATTAATTATAAACAACTTTTAAGACCAGGGATGTGGTGATGGGCATACATATGATGTGCTTCATGTCCTGATATCATTGTGATAATGCAGTGCTTGTAATGCTGAGATTAGTGTTATTGATATATACATTGTGGTATTTTGTTGGGTTGTGGATGTATTGTTAGGAGTTGTTTTGGTGTTACTATGGCAGGTGGTTAGGCCCAATTACAGGGGAAACTCTGCCGAAATTTCTGAAAAATTTGGGAGATTGATATGTGTGAAAGAAAAGATAAATTATGTTATGTGTTTGAGGGCGAATGATCCTAAGCGGGGAAGAATGTAACATCCCAGAAAAATTTTGAAGTACTTCCACACTAACAAGAAAGTTGATGTGTGCATAGGCACGAGTTGCTATAGCCAGTTGAGACTAATACCGTGCGTTGTTGTGAAAATCAGGCCTTTTGAAAATGTTAGAATGTAAGAAATTGATCTTAAAGTTTACAAATATGGATAAAAAAAATAATCTCAAATGAGATGGTGTTGCCAGGATTATCTCAAATACGATAACGGGGGATCAACCGTGAGTATATATGTAAAAGAAAGATCATCGATTTGGTAACCTCATAATAATTCTTAACACGTTCGAGGACGAATATTTGTTTAAGAGGTGGAGAATGTAACGATCCGACTTGTCATTTTAAGAATTAATGTCTCGTTCAATGACTTAAGGTCTCGAACAGCTTTGCAATATGTATTATGACCCGCGGGTGTGGTCGAGTTTGATTTACTGAAGATTCGGAATTAAATTAAAAGAACAATCCTTATTTAGAAGCTTAAATGGAAAGAGTTGACCGGAGAGTTGACTTTTGAGCAAACGACTCCAGAATAGAATTTTGATGATGTCAATAGCTTCGTATGGTAATTATGGACTTAGGAGCGTGTCCGAAAAATTATTTGGAGGTATGTAGAGGAATTTGGCTTGAAATGGCGAAAGATGAATTTTTGGAAAATTTGACCGGGGGGTTGACCTTTTGATATCGGGGTAGGAATCCGATTCTGGAAATTTGAATAGTTTTGTTATGTCATTTATAACTTGTGTACAAAATTTTAAGTCATTCCGGATTGATTTGATAGGTCCCGGCGTCGTTTGTGGAAACTTAAAATTTTAAAGTTCATTAAACTTGAATTGGGGTATGATTCATGATTTTAACGTTGTTTGATGTTATTCGAGGTTTTGACTAAGTCCGTAATATATTTTGAGACTTGTTGGTATGTTCGGACGGGGTCCCGAGTGGTTCGGGTGAGTTTTGGGGTGGTTTCGGACCATTTCTAGGCCATTTAAAGCTGCTGGTTTTTGGCTACAGCAGTATGCTATGCGATCGGGTGGAATTGGCCGCGATCGCGAAGCACAAAATAGGGGGAAATGGCCAGTGAATCGCGATCGCGGAAGGCCTTTCGCGATCGCATGGAGGAAATATTCTGTTGCAATGACCCGACTTTGGAAGCTTATATCTCGTAATCTATAAGGAATTTGGAGATGATACAAAAATAAAAGTTGTAGCCCATTGTTTCTAGTTTTGAAAAATTAAACCAATTGTTATTTGGAGTTGTGTACCAAAAGTTATGGTTGATATACTACAGGCTGTCCGGGAAGAGTTTGGAAATCGCGAAGAAGAAATTTGTGTTGCACATGGCTGATTTTGGAAGCTTATATATCCATATCTATAAGGAATTAGGAGATGACAAAAACATAAAAGTTGTAGTTCTTGGTGTCTAGTTTTCAGAAAGTTAAACCATTTATCATTTGGAGTTATGTACAAAATATTATGACTGTTATACTAGAGGCTGTCCGGAAGAAGTTGGACAAGGTTGTTGGGGAATTTGTTCTTCGTGGTCGCGGGAGAATGGCCGCGATTGCATAGAGTAAAAAAGGGCTGGAAAAATTTTGTTCTTCGCGATCGCAGGTGTTTTTACGCGATCGCATAGAGGAAATGACTGGGCAGCAGATTTAAGTTCTGAAAATGGGACTTCGTCCCATTTTCCATCTTTTACGATTTGGAGCTCGGGGAGAGGCGATTTTCGGGATATTTTCAAGGAAAACATCGGGATAAGAGTTCTTAACTCAATTTTGGTTAAATTACTCGAATCTATTATTGTTTTTATCATTAAATTAGTGTTTTGGGTTGGAAATGGTAGAAATATTATAGACTTTAAATTGAAGTTTTGGAGGTCGATTCGTTATCGAAATTTAATAAAATTGGTATGGTTGAACTCATATCGAAATGGGTGTTCAGATTTCGTAAAACTCCTGTGGGTTCCGAGAGGCGGGCCCCGCGTTGATATTTGTTGACTTTTTATAATAAATTTTCAAGTCGACGTTTTATAATTCGAAATTATTTCCGATGAATTTTAATGAAGTTATACAATTAATTTGGATAGATTTGAGCTGTTCGGAGGTCAATTCAAGCAAAAAGGCGATTTTGGAATATCGACATAACTTCAAAAAGGTAAGTGTCTTGCTTAACCTTGAGTGGGGGAATTACCCCTTAGGCATCGAGTCTTATGTGCCATTTGTGAAATGTGAAAAGCCGTGTACGCGAGGTGACGAGTACGTACTCGGGCTTATATGTACAAAATTTATTGAGTTAAGGCCTTGAGCATATTACGTAGTAAATTGAATAATTGTTGGCATATATTTAATCATCTGTTTGCCATGCCTCAAATAACATTTATTGAATTTATTTTTATATGACAACTTGATGTAATTATTACCTGTATATTTATGTGAATTCTGTGAGTTTGATGGTTTGATATTCTTGGAATTTAATTTCATTATGAATTTTCCTTATGCAAATAATTAATTAAGCAAGCTTAAGAAGATGTGCTAATATAATTATCTAAATTTGGTTTATTGAAGGCTTTGCTTTGTGCTGAATAATTTCTATCTCTGTTGATTCATTTTGAGGTTATATATACATTGTGTGGAGCCTTGGGCTATTTGTTGTGAAATTAATTGGTTTTATTATATCCTTGGAATTGATTGTGGCCATTGGGCAAATTGTGATATGAATTGATTTTGTTATGTTGATGTGATAATTTTCCGTGTAAATTATTGTGTTGTGTGAGTTGTTAGTTTGAGGATATAAGGGTGGCATTCCACTGTAGATATTATGCGGGTATAAGGGTGGCATTTCACTGTTGTTTTTTTTGTTGGAATATTGTCTGGGCGAAGCGATAAGGGTGGCTATAGGAGAGATAAGGGTGGCAATAGGAGCGATAAGGGTGACTATTGATATTGTCAGGGCGGAGGAATAAGGGTGGCTATTATAGGAGTGATAAGGGTGGCTATAGGAGAGATAAGAGTGGCTATTGTCAGGGACGATATGTGATGATGTGGAGTCGTGGTGTTGGTGATTTTCGTGTGATGTTATGATTTTCTTATGTTTATTTTTATACCTTGTGCAATTTGTCTTGTTATTGGTAAATTGATAACAATCTGATTTATGTTGAAATTGAGAATCTGTGGCTATTGCCAGGAGGATTATAAAATGAAGGATGGGCACGAGGTGCTGTGAGTAAATGATAATGATATTTGGCACGTGAATTATCCGTGCAGTTGTGATATGAAATGAGGACACGAGGTGCCGGAGAAATATGATGATTTAATTATGGGCATGAAGTGCCTTGGAAATATATGAAAATGGACTTAGACCCGTATTTTTATGATTATAAAATGACGTGTCACATGGTGACCTTTTAATTGAAAGAATTATATTCAAATATGTATTTGGAAAGGATTTTTATTCAAAAAATATTATATGAAAGAATTATTTTTGAAAGATATTTATTTGAGAAAATTATATTTGAAGAGATTTATTGAAAGAATTATATTTGAAAGATATTTATTTGGGAAAATTATATTTGAAAGAGAGTTATTTGGAAGAATTATATGTGAAAGACATTTATTTGAAGGACTTGATTTAATTGGGTGTACTTATATTTATTAATTGTTGAGCGATATTAATGGTGTTCTTGTTGTCTTGTTGTGTATATCACTGGTTGATTTATGTTGCCCTTATTTTTATTTATTTCCTATTATTTTGTATATCATATTGCACAGGTTATTAGACTAGTGAGTGTAATGACTGTACCTCGTCTCTACTCCACTGAGGTTAGTCTTGATACTTACTGGGTACCGACCGTGGTGTACTCATACTACACTTCTGCATATTTTTGTGTAAAGTCAGGTATTAAAGTTATCGGACTCGGACAGAGTTAAAGTGAAATCGCAAGTATTCAAGGTAGAGTTGCTTGGTCGTCACAGTTCCTTGGAGTCTTTTCATTTTATTGTACTGTTAATTTTTATTCAAACAGTATAGAGTATTCGTTCTTTGAGATCATTCCATGTATTCAGTTAGATTTCGTGACTCAGTACTACCAGTATTGGGAGATTGTATATTCATATTTGTTCCGCTGTTAGTTTTGATTACTTATTTAATTAAAAAAAATAGCTTCAAAATGTAATTGAAATGGGTTTACCTAGTCTTAGAGACTAGGTGTCATCACGACGCATGTGGTGGAATTTTGGGTCGTGACATGTCCAATACATGTCGCAAGATAAATATGTGAATTCCTCAATAATCCTTTTCTGGCGAGAGACATTTTTGGTAACGATGAGATATTCAAGATTATTCTCATCTATTGTCTCAATATGATATCCATTTTGGCGGATATCTTTAAAATTCAATAAGTTTCTCTTGGACTTGGAGGAGAATATTACATTATCTATGATAAGTATTGTTTCCCTAGGCAGAATTATAGTAGCTCTTCCACATCCTTCAATTAAATTACAACAAACAGAAATTGTAGTAACATCTACCTTACACATATTTAAATGAGAGAAATATTTCTTCTCTTTGAATATTATATATGTTGTACATGAATCAATTAAACAAATATTTTTACAATTGAACTTTGATCCAAGTTTACTTTGAGGGATATCCATATTTGCTTCTTATGGTTTGACATACAAAAAGAAATATACGACTAAAAATTAGTATTTTCGAACGGAAAAGAAACAAAGTTAAACCAATGATTCAATAATGACCTTTTAATGAAATTTCGAGCGAACTTTGATTATGATACAAATAATTACGTGGCTAAAAATAGTGCAACCATATACTACTAAAATAAGCAATGCTTCATTTAGACTTTGAAGTTTCTAAAAAGTCTAGTTACTGAGTTGGATTCGAATGTGTCTATACGAAAGACTTTCGGTTCCTCATTTCGATAAGCTAGGATTTCGAATCCATACTAGAGTAAAACGCTCGCTCTTTCAGTAACGAGGTTTTATTGAAAAGCAATTATTTATAAAATTGGATGCATGTATGTGCATTTTGTGGCGAGATTCATAAAATAAATAATACTAATTAATACTAATGACAACTACTCATTTAAAAAACTATGATTACATGATGTTTATTCATTAGCTACTACGAATAGGCAAAAATAAAAACTAAACTACTAAATCATCTTTAATCACGGACCGTTCGATCAAGTGGTCTATTTTTCCATCAGGGTGCTCAAAGAAGTGTCACGACCCAAAATCCCAACCTGTCGTGATGGCGCCTATCTCGTTACTAGGCAAACCGATAATATCAATAAACCACAATTTCTTTTAAGTTTGAAAATTTTAATAATTAAATACAATACAAAATCCCACAAATACTGATACGAACGCTCCCCAAAACCTAGTGTCACTGAGTACGTGAGCATCTAATATGAATACGAGTCTGGAAAAATACGGTCTATAATAGTCTAAGACCAAAATACGGTAAACAAGGAGATAGGGAAGGAGAGACAAGGTCTGCAAAATACGGCAGCTACCTCTGAATCTCCGGAAGATCAATTGTACGAGAGAATCAACACCCGCTATATTCAGAATTACCTGGATCTGCACAAGAAGTGCAGGGTATAGTATGAGTACAACCAACTCAGCAACTAACAATAATAACTAAGGAACTGAAGATAGTGACGAGCTACACAGTTATAGTTCACTTACAATAATTCCAGCAAAGAATAGACATGCTTTCAAATCCAGCAGTTTAAGTCAAATTAATTTTATACAGTTCATGTTCATGTAATCCGGATATAGAATCTTTCAGAGAATTTCACAACAATGACATATAACAACTAAATGCAACAACAAATGAAAAGCAAGTACAACCTCTCAGGCAACAGTCACTCAACTCGTCACAACAGCTCAACCACTCGACTCTCAGCCCTCAGCACTCACATTCAATGGGTATCCACGCTCACTGGGGGTGTGCAGACTCCGGAAGGGCTCCTACAGCCCAAGTGCCATAATCTGCACGGACAACTCACGTGCTATAATATCCTGCACGGACAACTCACGTGCCATATATCCTTACCTCACTGACAGTCCCTCGGCCTTACTCAGTCCTCAACCTCTCTAGTCTCTCGGGCTCTCGGAAATCACAAAGATCAACCCAAACAAAGATAACATAGTAAATCAACAAGTATTAAGAAAGACTGAGGTATGATGTACAAATAAAATCATGACTGAGCACAAGACAATAATTAGTAAATAATTCAACAAGTACGCGACCTCTGTGGATCCCAACAGTACTATCACATAGCCTAAGCATGATTTTTTAACATGATTAACAGTCAAATTTTTTCAACACAAAGAGATCTTATAGCTAACAATAAGTTATTCAACTTTACAGTTTCACGGGACGGACCAAGTCACAATCCCTTCGGTGCACGCCCACACGCCCGTCACCTAGCATGTGCGTCACGTCCAAAATAATCACATAACATAAACATCCGAGGTTTCATACCCTCAGGACCAAATTTATAACTGTTACTTACCTCAAAACGTGAAATTCTTTACTCTATTATGCCTTTGCCTCGCAAATCGACCTTCGAATGCCTCAAATCTAGTCACAAATAATTTGTTACAGTCAATAAAATTTATTGGAATTAATTCCCTAAGAAAATACTAATATTCCATAAAAATCTAAAATTTAGCTCAAAAATCACTTGTGGGGCCCACGTCTCGGAAACCCGACAAAAGTTACAAAATCCGAAAGTCCATTCAACCACGAGTCTACCCATACCAATTTTACCAAAATCCGACCTCAACTCGACCATCAAATCTACAAATCTTATTTCCAAATTTCTAAGTTCAAATCTCCGATTTACACCTCAAAATCATGTAATCTAGTCGGATTATTCGATGATAATTAAATATTATGGAGTAGAAATGATCACAAGGGACTTACCTAAAGTTTTCCTTGAAAATCTATCAAAAATCGCCTCTCCTCAAGCTCCAATTTGTCAAAAATGGCGAATGGGACGAAGTCCCCTGTTTTATAATTCTGCCCAGACAGCCCTCGATCCTGCCTCGATCCTGGGACTTCGATCGTGTTCCTTGACCCTGGGCCTCGATTCTGACCCTCAATCATGGCCCTCGACCCTGGCCTTCGATCCTGGCCCTCGATCATGGCCCTCGACCCTGCCTTCGATCGTGGCTTCGATCCTGGGCTCGATCATGGCCCTCTTCTGGGCACGATTCAGGGCTCGATTCTGGGAGATTCTGGGCTCTATTTTTGGGCTCGATTCTGGGAGAAGGAATTTGCAGCAGAAAGAAATTGCAGCAGCTATTTTAGTCCATTTTTTTATCCGTTAACCATCCGAAACTCACCTGAGACCCTCAGGACCTCAACCAAATATACCAACAAGTCCTAAAATATCATACGAACTTAGTCGAGTCTTCAAATCACATCCAACAACACTAAAAACACGAATCACACAGATTCAAGCCTAATGAACTTTGAAACTTTTCATTTCTACAAACAACGCCGAAACATATCAAATCATGTCTGATTGACCTCAAATTTTGCACACAAGTCATAATGACATAACAGACCTATTAAAAATTTTAAAATCAGATTTCGACCCCGATATCAAAAAGTCAACCTCTCGGTCAAACTTCTCAAAAATTTAACTTTCGGCATTTCAAGCCAAATTTCACTACGTACCTCCAAATAATTTTCTGAATATGCTACTAAGTCCAAAATTACCGTACAGAGCTATTGAAATCATCAAAATTCAAATCTGAGGTCGTTTACACATAAATCCATATCCGGTCAACTTTTCTAACTTAAAATTTTAAATTATGAGACTAAATATCTCATTTCACTCCGAATTTCTTCCGGACCAGAACCAACTAACTCGATAAGTCATAAATCAATTGTAAGGCATAAATTGAGCAGTAAATGGGAGAACTGTGTTATAATACTCAAAACGACCGGCCGGATCGTTACAAGAAGTCTGCCACATATAAGTGTGTAATGTCAAATTCATTGTGAGAGACAAAATTAGCTTCACGGCCTTTATTCTTTAGAGATACTTGATAAAGCTCAACCAAATGTCTTGGTATACGGTAAATATTTGGTCAATACCATTTTCGACCACAACGATAGCATTCAGTTTCTGAACCCTTTGCCTTTGGCTTCTCATCTTTCCCTTTACACTTTTGGTGCTTATTTTTCTTTGGGGGATGATTAACACCAGGAAAATTTCTTCCTTGGCCACGGCTACGAACAGGGCCACGACCTTTTCTATGCTTAGCATAATGGGAACACACCTCATTCACTTTAGGCAATAGTGTAGACCCAGTAGGTCGATTATCGTGATTTTCATGAGAAAGTTATTATTTCGTTCAGTCACAAGGAAAAGAGAAATCAACTTAGAGTACTTCTTGAAACCTTTCTCTTGATACTGTTGTTGCAGGACCATATTGGAGGAATAAAATATTGTCAACGCTTTTTCAAGCATATCATAGTCATTGATATTATCTCCACATAGTTTCAATTTAGAAGTAATTCTGAACATCACCAAATTGTATTCAGAAATAAACTTAAAGTCTTAGAGCCTCAGATGAGCCCAATCATATCGTGCTTTTGGAAGTATGACCAACTTTAAGTTGTCATATCTTTCCTTTAAGTCATTCCACAAAATAAGTGGATCTTTAACCGTGAGATATTTTATTTTTAACCCTTCATCAAGGTGATGGCGCAAGAAAATTAAGGCCTTAGCACAATCTTGGGTAGATGCTTTATTTTTATCTTTAATGGAGTCTTCAAGACCCATTGCATCTAAATGGATTTCAACATCCAACACCCATAATATATAGTTCTTGCCCGAAATTTCAAGGGCAATAAAATTTTGTTTTATAATATCAGTCATAGTTAAAAGGGGAGAAAAATTATAGCTTAGTCTTCTCAAAGATCTTCTTGAGACGGTAGAGTCTCGTGCAGATAACGTGAAATAAAATAATAAAGAAAAGAAGAATATTGTAGAGAATTCTATTGATTTTGAGATGAATTATAATGGGATAAAATTTCCCTATTTATATGGAAAAGTAACTTAATCACAAAGTAACAAACTCTTTGAAAGATAGACATTCACCTAGAATACAATTCTATTTATAACATATGTGAAATTTTAAAGAAAATGTGATTTTTAGCTTTAAAAGTGATTAGAGTTGACCACTGTCATCATTTTTGGTAAACGAACTCGAATAAGAATTTTGACAATTCAGCTGGTTTTGTGTGATATTTTTAGACTTGTACGAATTTTTGGTTGGAGTCCCGGGTGACCTGAGGCCGTTTTAGCGCATTGTGTAAAATGTTGGAAAATGGCTGATTATGTTGAAAATCTTGAGTTTTAATTATTGATTCGTGATATTTGATATTATTTTGATGATTTGAGTTAGCGAACGAGTTTGTATAATATTAATACACTTGTGTGAATGTTCGGATTGGAGCCCGAGGGAATCAGGTGAGTTTAGGATGTTTTTCTGATAGTTTTAGCTAAGTTGAGAGCCGTTGAAGAACATCTGGTGTGTGGTGAACCTGCAGATCTTGCATTTGCGAAGACCTATACGCAATTGCGAGCCTCGCATTTGCGATGTAAGGCTCGCATTTGCGATATGGGAATAGGAGAATGTGACCTTCGCTTTTGCGAAGCATCTGTCGTATTTGCGAACAATGGGGTTCCTCATTTGCGACGTTTGTGTCGCATTCACGACACTAGGGACTTTATATTCTTGTTTTAATCTCGAATATCGTCCCGCAATTCTCATATAAGGCTCGTACCTATTTTACTAGACCTTCTTTCCGATTCTGAGCATCTAGACCCGAACCTTTCCTCTACCTCTGGCTGAGACATCATGTCTTCTTCTATTCGCAATTTGTGCTACAGCTGTTATATACGTCATTCCAAGTGGTTGCAGGAAATTCTCACAAACTTTCTTTTAATCTTCTTATGGCTTTTGAACTTTTCTCATTCAAATTATTTGCAAACTCCATAGCTGCCCAGTTATCAGGTACACGCGGTAACATCATCCTCTCCCGCTGGAATCTATCTACGAATTCCCTAAGTAATTCCGTACTTTCCTGCTTCACTTTGAAGATATCTTCCATCCTCTTCTCTATTTTTTGAGCTCCTGAATGTGCTTTTATAAATGAATATGCAAGCTCAGCAAAAGAGTCAATAGAAATTTTAGGTAAGAGTGAATACCGCATTAATGTTGCTTTTGTGAGGGGTTCGTCGAATATTTTCACCAAAATTGATTCAATTTCCTACTTAGTTAAGTTATTGCCCTTCACTCCTGTGGTAAATACGGTAATGTGGTCTCGCGGGTCAGTAATTCCATCATACTTAAGAATATCAGACATTTTAAACTTTTTGGGAATTGGCAATGGTGACGCACTCGGTTTTCAGGGTTGTTGCGAATATTTGTCAATATTCACTCATTTGATCACGGGTGGTACTCATGGTATCTATTCTATTCGCTCATTTTGTTCCTTGAGCTGTTTCTGAAGGGTTAGTACCAAATTTTACAAATTAGAATTATTTGGTGTATCTGACCCTCCGGCTCCAAAATCGTTTATCATTTTCCCATTTTCAGAGTTTTCAATACCTGAATGAGGGTTTTTTTAGAGTTGTATTTATAGGTGGTGGAGCCTGCACAACATTGGAAAATCCATTTGCAAAAGCACGCAAAGCTTCACCAACTTGCTGAGCAATAAGCTTCCTCAAATTGTCTTGCTCGTTTGTTTACTCATCAACTTGTTGTCCAACATTACGATTAGCAGATCTTTTAGACTAATTGTCTCGTGAGCATTGTGAAGTCACTGTGGGTGTATGGTGTGGATGAGTTCCACCTTGTTGCCTTCCTTGAACTCCCTCACCCACCCGAACAATTTTGTTAGTAGTAGACATACTTTGTTGCTAAAGATAAAATATAGAAAGTGAATAATTCCCGGTAACAGAACCAATTTGTTTAACCAAAAAAAATAGTTTTTGTGGTCAAAGTTAATATTAGAATAAATCGGGTTTCTAATAACCAAGTTTACTTCACTTTTTTAAAAATAAAAGAGTAAAAAGTAATTGAAATTTAGTGTTCGATAAACAAAGGAAAAGAAATCTTATTGATGATTGTTGTTTCCACCCAAAAATTGTGAGTAAGAATCTTCAATCAAGCAGAGAAGTTAAAGTAAAAGACATATTGCATATATTTGTGAATTTCTTGATGATCGTAAAAAAATAAGTTAAGAGGCGCTTATATAAGGATACAATGTGTAACTATTTTACCTTTCCATAATCGGGTATTATGCTGATTCCCTTTCCATATCTGTAACTGCCAATGAATCTTCCTCTCTTTTAATCTTCATGCATCCCGCGCTTATCTCTTCTTTTTCAGTTGTCAGATACGGTATTTTTTATAATTAATCCCGTGGGTATTTTAACCATGCATCATCACTCTTCTTTATTGATCTCATTCTAAATGAGAAGCAATGATCCCCAATTTATAGAAGTCCAAACTTTTTCCTCCAAGAAAAGGGACTAGTCAAATATGAGAGATTTATAATTTTCTTCTAGGAAAAAAAAAATCAATTATGATAAGTATGTTGTCCTTTCATTCAAGATATAGGAAAATCAAATATGATAAGAAAATATGGACAAACACCTAACATAATTAACATGATACTATCACTTTACCTCAAAGGATTAAGGTTGTAATTAAGTGAATCTACTCATTTTAAAGCGTTATCATTAAGATTTTTTTTTTTTGTTTGGAAAAGATGTTACTATAATTCATAGTAATAAAATTGAGAATACTAGCAATGAAAAGCTAATATATTCTGGCCGTTGTTTTCAATAATTTCATAAAATTTTAAGGGAAGGATATTTAAAACTCCCTAATGCACCTTAAATTTGGCAAAAAGATGAAAGTGAAGTTAAAATTTCCATGAAAAGAATTAAAGAAACTTGAAAACAACTAATCTGGTTAGGAAGACAGCTATGAGGTAGTGACCCATCATTGGTGAGGCTATACTTCAATAATGACTCACTTGGACACTCTGTCAAAATACGGGCAACGGGTAGCTCGCTTAATTTTCTTTCAGGTCATATTATAATTTAATTTAGACAAGAGAGGTTGTTATGATGGTAAGCAACCTTCATTTCCAATCAAAATGTTGTGAGTTTGAGTCACCCAAGAGCAAGGTGGGGAGTTCTTGGAGGGAAGGATGTCGATGGTCTATTAGAAACAGCCTCTCTACCTCAGGGTAGAGGTAAGGTTTGCGTACACACTATCCTCCCCAAACCCCACTAATGAAATTATCAACTTCCGTAGAATTTCCCTCATTTTAAATCCAAAATATATCGTTCTGGATTACAGATATTGGCAGCTTTACTCATACTTATTTGATATAATAATTCACAAATCATTAACTTAAAATACGTGCATAACGATTGTGATTGTTACTGAATTAAGTAATTACTCATCCATTTATTAAGATATTTAAATGTTTATTGATCCTCTTGCTAAATGTTCATTAAGACCATTAAACTCAAAGCTGTATGACAGAAGGCAACCTTCTATTTTGACAATAAGCAATTAATTTCTTTGCTAAACTTTGTTCTACCATTCATAGAACAACAATAAAGATGACAATTTTTTTTACCAAAATTAAACATATAAATCACACTAATATGGGTCTAATCATAAGAAGATTTTACTTAACTTTGATGAAGGTGAAGTGTTTTGATTTGTCTACTCATTTTTTCACCTTAAGAAACATTTCTAAATGAGAATGTACAACACATAACGGACACTAATTAAGTTGAAACATTTCTATGTGATTTTAACTTAATCACATTAAGTTAAAATGCATTTCATAACATAACAAAATTCTTTCTTGACACTTGAGATATATAATAACCGTATTAATACCAACAAAAAAAAAAGGTCACTCATTGTGCAATTATTTTAGGCAATAAAAATCAAATCGCGTAGTACAACGTCCAAAGCATCATATTTTATGTTAGACACTTCTTTTATAATCTTTTTTATTTTTAAAAGAAAAATATTTATATATGTTAATTACTATCTGGTAACCCATTGTAGTTGATAAAAAACACAATATAAGAATTGTGCTAGTATGAATATAATCCTTCTACCCTTAATCTGAAGTCTCGAATTCAATTTTTGGTATGAAAAAAGTCTGATAGAAAACGCTTTTCTTAACGGACAAAACATGAATCCAAATTAGTCAAGACTCCGATAGTGAAAACCCCAAAAGAATATTAATTTGATTTTCTTTTATTCTATACTCACCACCACATGAGAGAGAAATGAAAAAGAGAAAAAAATAAAAAGGATAAGAAAAATAATCATCTCGGGCAGCTAACCTGCCCGAAGTTACTGTTCACTCCCTCAGCTACCCTCTGCACCTATATATAAACCTCACTAATCTCTGAGTCCCATAACTTCCTACACTGTCTCTACAAATTCTCTTGAGTAATTCCTTTGTTTAAACATTTCACCATTTTCCTTTCAATTTCTGATACTATTTTCATATCCTCATACAAAAATGGAGGCAATGAAGATGAAGCTGTTCGTTGTTGCGGTCATGATGATGATTGTGACCATCTCCGCCGTGAAGGGAGTCGCCGCCGCTGATGCTCCGGCACCTGCTCCAGCTTCCGACGCATCCATTTTCGTCCCCACCTTCTTCGCTTCCTTAATTGCCCTTGCATTTGCTCTTCTCTTTTGAGCTATTTGTTTGGATTTTATGAGCATGTTTTGGTAATTACTATTTGTGAGTTTTGGGGGTTTTGTGGATTTGGGGTTCTTGCTTTGTGACTTTTGACGAATCTTCGTTAATCTATTTATTTATTTATTTCTGAATGTTAGTCATATGTATTTCTGGGTAATATAATGGGAAATTAGGGAATAACCCATAAATATCTTGACTCTGGTCTTGAGTCTGGTGTTAACTTTTATGTAAGCATTTTCTATTTTTATAATTCTATATTTTGGTTTGTGCATTTAGTATACTTGATGTTTTTTATATGCTGGTAAATGTACTTTAAAAAAAAAGCTTTATGATATTCCACAATATTTTATGTTATGATTGTAGTAGTTTTGATAAGTACTTATCTTTATCAAAACTCTTTCCGCAAAAGAAAAGATAGAACATTCTTTAATTTAGTTATCTAAATGAACTCTCCTTTATGAATTTCATCAAATGAACGCTCTAATTTGAATGATTTTAGAGGGAAGTTATCAGCATTAGTTTATACATAACTTTCATATTAAGATTAGCACCATTAATGATATCAGCCAAATATTAGTTACACAACATTGACTGTCAACTACAAATTGGTTAAAATTGAAACCATATTGGTTGAAAATCATACCATTAGTGATATCAGCCAAATATTAGTTACACAAAATTGACTGTCAACTACAAATTGATTAAAATTGAAACCATATTGGTTGAAAATCATAATGCTGATAATTGAAGAGACAATTTGAATACAATATGAGTTAGGAATAGTATATGATGTTCAAAAACATTTACCAAAAAACGGACATGATTTAGAAGCACTCCCAAAGAAAACACTAACACTAGAGAGAACGAGTATTTAATGGCACGGAAGCTTCAAATTAGTCAAATGCAGTAACCGTTTCTATGGGGCATGAAAAAAGTTTGCCTTTGCGTACAAGTTGGTTAAAACGGTGGCGGAGTCAAAAAATTTATAAGAAAAATTAAAATAAACACATAAGAAAGTTAAAGAAATTTAACATATATTTTATATATATATATATATATATATATATATATAAATCATTTCATTTTTCAAAATGGATTTAACGTGGATAAATTGTACATCATTTAATGTAGTTTCACTGTGTGATCATTTAGTTGTCAGATTTCAATCCTATCGTCCTGTCGATTTCCTAACTTCATATTCTTTACTATTTACGGACACATCTCATTTCTAAAAATAAAATTAAAACAAGAAAAAGAAAGAAAGTGTACAACAATGAAGTACTTAAAAGAAAATTTCTGAAGTAGGGATCGCTACGTTGCTTATATTCTTAAATGGTTGAGTAAATAATAAATTAAGATAAGAAAAAAAAAGTTGAAGTGAGTGTTGAATTGACGCCACAAAGTTATATGTACTTTGTTGTATAACAGCCATTGGAGACCATTCTCTTGACATCAATTGATGTGTGACTCTTCAATTGCACGTGTACTACAATTTATGCTCTTGTGGAAAGTTCAATGATGATAACTCATCTCATAAATATAATGCTATTAAAATTTAGAAGCATTACCTATTTTCTTGATACAGTAACTTTGATAAGTCTCTCACAGTAGAAAGGAGGTCTCTCTTGCAATATTTTTCTTCGTATAAGGAATATATTTTAATTTCGTAATTTTGTGTAAAAACTAGAGTTTAGTTAGATTTCTCTAGTAAACGAGCCTTAATATTTGTCATTCAACTGATGGTGTGTCTTTCACTCGCAGTTAATTTATCAGGACCGAAAATATTTCAAGAAATTTCAACCGAGTGTTACTGTCACAGGTTATTTTCTGATCTGTGTATTCAGACCAAAATCCGAAACAAAATTGTTTATTTTATTAAATATTTGTACTTTCCAAAACCCAAGATATCCAAAGTTCAATAAGTACCATATTAGGTCATATATTATAAACTCTCGCTTAGTGAGAATCCACTAGCTTTATTACCAAAACAAAAGAGAATCCACTAACTTAAACTACCACATGAATCCAGCTTCAAAGAAGATACTCTCTTAATCAGTGGAGTAATTTCTTGATTAAATATTTAATTATATTTAAGTAAGAGGGTTGGACACCTAATAAGCATATTTAATAGTAATAAAATAAGAGTTTCGGTTATATAGATTGTCATGTCATGTTTACCTTCTGTACCAAGTAGTAACTTGTTAGTATTCTCAAGATTGCAAATTTAACTTTAAAAAAGGTTAACTTGTAAATATTCACTAGATACCTGATAATATAAAAAATTATTTTATACTCAATGTATATATAACTTAAACCCATAAATTAAATAACATAACATGAGTATGTACTTTTTCATATGGGGTTCACATGGGGTGGATAGTGGAAATTACCTAAGCATATACATCATACTTCAACTCATCATCATCATCAACATGCATCTGCAAAATTTGGTCGGCTAGTTTGGGACCTCTTATTAGTTATTATATATATATATATATATATATATATATATATATATATATATATATATATATATATATATATATATATATCAATCAATGCCTTCTCTTAATTTTGTTTTAGGGCTTCGTATATTACTTTTAAGTTATATATATTGTTAGCGTAAAGACTTTTATATTATTAGATCATCTTTACTTGTTATATTATGGGTAATTTATCATATTTTTAAGATTATAAATCTCACATTTTAAGGAAACTTATCTGTAAATACTTTTGGTGTCACGACCCAAAATCTAACTAGTCGTGATGGCACATAATCCAACCCGCTAGGTAAGCCAAATAACAGTCAACACAGTTCCAACAACGATAATAAGAGTCAAGAAGTGAAATAACTAAATTTAATACAATAACCCAAGGACTAATAGTACGAGTCATGAGTCACTAAGACTTAGATTTATAAAGTTGGTATGAAATAAATACAACATCTATTTGAAATATACATAACAGATTAAAGATCTAAAACTGCCAAGAAAAAGTGGTAGTTATATCTGGAAGGCAGGTATATCTTCAATGCCAGCTATCGCCATATGTAGCAGCATCGACTCCAAGATCTGCACGCACGGTGCAGAAGAGTAGTATGAGTACAACCGACCCTATGTACTCAATAAGTATCATAACTAACCTCGACGAGTTAATAGAAGCAATAATTATAAATGATACTCGCCAATCACCTGTATAGTTCATAATTTCAACAAGTAAAGAACAGTAATATGAACAAATCATGAAATTACAGATAAGACCACCTTGGTGCACATAATTTCTTAACGTACTCAGCTCAGTCAACAATCTAGCATATAGGAGAGATATGCAAATAAATCAGATAAACAGCCAAGGAATATCGTAAGTAAAGAAGAAATGTAATAATCAAATATCAATATATTGCGGCGTGCAACCCAATCCAAATTGAAATCACATCACGACTCTTAGGCCACATCAGAATCTCAGTAACCAAACTAAACTAGTAACCAGCTCTCGGAGAGCTCACATCAACCAGAAACCCGTCGGTTCCTCACAATCTGCGTATACAACATCAAGAGAGAAACATGAGATGGTGACCTTAGGGGGATGGATCCATATCCACACGTTGCACGACCAATTCAACGTGATGCATGAACAACTCACGTACTAATAATATTAACTGCATGAACAACTCACGTGCCATAATATCAGTATCTGAATTCGCACGGATAACTCACGTGCCAATAATCACAATCTGCCTGGCGTGGTCATATGCTCAGTATCACAATCCGTCCTGCATGGTCACATGCATAACAACACAATCTGTCTGGCGTGGTCATAGGAATCTAGTCCAAATCATATGGCACAAAGGCAATTATACAAGAACACATGTATATGATCAATGAATATCAGATTTCATGCTCCTAGACTAGTATAAATGACATGCTAAAGTGTATGCATGTGCAAAGTATACTATCATGGCTCAAATTGGCAATTCCATCACGAAAATAGCAAATATCAAGTTCAATCAGGAGATTAGCCTATATATAACCTCAAAAATAGCTCAAATAGCTCACAACGGGGGAATAAGTATGATAACATCACAACACGAAGCTTAGCAATCAATTCAAGGCATAACATAGTCGAAACATTATCCCGAGCATGAATAAGTACCTCGGTGCACGCACATGGACTCAGCCCCGTACATGTGTGCCACCCATAGTACGTAGCTATCACAAATAACTCAGGCAACTAGTGCCTCAACCAGGTTTAGATAAGATACTTACCTCAAGTAAGCCAAAACAAATACCGAGCAAGCCAAACAACACTCTAGAAACGCCATCCGCGTGAATCAATCTCCGAACAGCTTGAAACAAGCCAAAAGCAACTCAAAAACATCAAATAATGTCTTAGGAAACAAACCCAAGCGATAAAGGTTATATCTTTAATCAAAAACTTAAAGTCAACCAAAAAGTCAACTCAAGCCCATACCTCGGAACACAAATTCCGACAACCCATTCGAATACGAGTCCAACCATACTAATTTACTCAAATCCGGCTCCAAATCGATGTTCAGAACCCAATTAATCACTTTAGAAAAATTTAGACAAAACCCTCCAATTTCTCTTTTGAAACCATCAATTAAATGCCAAAATCGAAGGTGAAATCATGGAATATAATCAAAAACGAGTCAAAAATACTTACACCAATCCATGTGGTCAAAATCCCCTCCAATATCGCCCAAATCCGAGCTCCTTAACTCAAAATGTGATAAAATAACTCAAAGTACGAAAATAGAGTACTTACAGATCAGCTCCAAGGACACCCTTCGCGAATGCGAAAACCATCGCGTCAGCGATGAACAAAAATATATTGCCACAAATAATACTATGTGTTCGCGACAACACCCTCGCGAACACGATGAACACCGATGCATGACCTTCGTGAATGTGTCGCCTCCTACGCAAACGCGATGAACAGGGCCCCCATCTCCCACACTGAAACGCGATCGTGAACGCACTCCTGCGAACGCGATGGTCTAACCACTCAAGTTCCGCGAACACGATACCCCGATCGCGAATGCCTAGAGAAAAAAGGCCAGCTCCAGCTTACACATCGCGATCGCACCCACAACATTGCAATCGTGAAGACCATCTGAGACATCAGAAAACTAGCAATACAAGATGAAAGGAAATGGTCCAAAATCGCTCTGAAACTTATCCGGGCGCCGTAGGACCCCGTCCGAACATACCAAAAAGTTTCAAAATATAGCACGAACCTACGCAAAGCCTCAAATCACACATAACAACATCAAAACCATGAATCGCGCCTCAAATCAAGCTTAATGAACTATTTCAAATTTCCAAATTCCAAACTTACGCCGAACATGTCTAAACAACTCGGAATCACCTCAAATTTTGTACATAAGTTCTATATGACATAATGAACCTATTCCAACTCCCCGAACACCAATCCGAACTCGATAACATCGAAGTCAACTCCTGGTCAAACCTATAAACTTTTCAAATCTTCAAACTGCCAACTTTCGCCAAACAGTGCCAAAACCTTCTAGAAGCATCCAAATGCAAATCCGCGCCCAAGTCCAAAATCACCATACAGATCTATTAGAACCATCCAAACTACGATCCGAGATCAAATATACAAAAATCAAACTTTGTTAACTCTTTCAACTAAAAGCTTCCAAACTGAGAATCATTCTTCTAAATCAATCTCGAACCACTCGAAAACCAAAACCGATGATACACGCAAGTCATAATACACTATTTGAAGCTACTCATGACCTCAAACTACTCAAAACGATCGGTCGGGTCGTTATATTCTCCCCCACTTAAACATACGTTCGTCCTAAAACGTGCCAAGAGTCATAACAAAGCCATCAAATCATTGTATAAGCTCAACATACACATACTCATGGGTGATCCCACGTTTCCCCAATCCATATAAGCCTGACAACACTACCTAACTGAACATCCTTACCTCAATCTTAGCCCATAAACCTTAGAATCAAATCTCCAATATCCAAAATCCATTACAAGACCCGATTTTCACATTTATACACTATATAAGTCTGAACAAGCCGAATAAATCCATAACCATAACCCAAGACATAATCACATGATGTACCGCATCACTCAGATACTCATAGCAATAACCTCCAATCACAATAGCTGTCCAATAACAAATTTGATACCGCTGACAAACCTCATATCAAATAAAACCTTGCTCTAAACCTTCGTACACTGCCAATGATGAAAGAAATGCGCAGAAACTCATAACCGCTAATCATATCCACAAGAACCATAACCAAAATCTAGGCTGACTAACAATATTACTCACCCAAACATTCCATAATCAAACCCGATAGCACTCATCCCAGGTACAATAATCTCATCTCATCCAACACAAGCTTCTCAACCAACATGCCACACTAGCACCACCTCAAGCCACGTACCATGCAACCCTTGCACCAAATAAGCAACAACTCAAATGTATCCAATAAGGGAAAAGAGAATCAAATGAGAGGACCGTCCCACAAGCTCAACATATAACACCACAAAGTGCAATGATATGAACCCATCTCATAAAAGAGAAACAAAACACACGAAATGAGCACAAAGTATCATATCCCAACATAACTTCGCTGCGATACGTGACCAAATCCAAATACCGGCCCACATGGAATACCTCGAGCCATGATACTCATAATCAACAACCATATGCATATCAACAACAATTACATGGAGTGTGTGATCATAACCATGAAGAAACGGATAGCACAACATACCATAAATAGTAAGATCATAACCAAAGCACAACCAACCATTCAACATCCCACCCAAGAGCCATCTCACTCCAATTCCGCCACGGGGCCCAAACAAAACCACATAATGTGTGTAAATAGTCAACAATCTCACAACCTATAGTCACACAATAGAGTAACACATGGCACATACCATACACGAATAAGATCAACTATAACCAATGACACACCTTTAAAAATAGTTGTGCTCAGTAAACAAATCCGACCCGATATAGAATACACATTGTTATTAGGTTTACTAGTGGCCTCCAAATCGATTCTGATCCTCCCGAAATAGGTAGCTAACCTTCCCAACAATCCACTGAAACATATCCATAACACATACCATTAGTTGTCTAACTCTGGCCATATCTTCATAGTGCACAACGAAGGAATAGTCCACCTCTAAAACTCCGAGTCTCTAAATCACAAGAATACAAAATCTCCATATCTGATCCCGACTTGATCAGCTTCTTAAGGACCGCAAGTGTGGTAAGGTGTCTGCATAAGCGGGCTCGCAGAAGTGAGAGCTGGTCCGTAGAAGCGATTTTTTCCTGTAGGAGCGAAAACCTCTAGGCCTTAGTTGAGGCCACACCTACGATGGATTTTCCGCAGGTGCGGAGTGGCAGAAGCGACCCAATGTCTGCAGAAGCGGAATAACTGGGCAGAAAAGAGCTGGATCGAGAGTTTTGTTCCATTTTTTATCTTTTGAGTTAGAGAGATCGGGTTTGGGCGATTTTGGAAAGGATTTTCAAGGAGTTGATCGGGGTAAGTGTTTTTGACTTGGATTGGATTCTTATTCATGACTCTATCATTGTTTTTATTATTTAATTAGTATTTTGAGTTGGAACAATTGGGGAATTTTGTGAAAACTTCCTAAACTATAAATTAAGGATTTGAAGGTCGATTTGAGGTCTTAATGGAATTGGATAGTTTTAGTATGGTTGGACTCATTATTGAATATGTGTTCGAATTTTATAAGTTTGGTCGGGTTTAGAGATGCGGTCCCGAGGTGGACTTGTTGAGTTGAATTTTTTTATTTTCCTTAAAAATTGGAACTTTATTATTTGGAATAGTTTCTTATGATTTGTATTTACGATATAAAGTTATTTTGGGCAGATTCGAGCCGTCCGAAATTGTATTTTTGCGGGAAAGGCTTACTAGTGGATTAATTAGCTTGTTTGAGGTAAGTAACTTACCTAACTTTGTGTGGAAAAACTACCCCTTAGGATTTGAGTTGTTTGTGTTATATGAGAGTCGTGTACGCAAGGTGACGTGTGGGTATGCGAGCTATATGTGATAATTGATCGGTTTGGGATATTTAGACTCTTTCCATGTCTTTAAATGAATTGTTATAACATGTTATACCGATCATTGTTAATCTACCCTTACATGTTTTATTTAATATTGTTAACACTTGTTCCATCTCTTACTTGTTATTTGTTTTTATATGCTTTAGTTTAAGTTATTGTGTGTCTTATTGTTTTGTTACTTCTTTAATTGTTGAATTACTTACTTGAAGTTGTTTCATGGAATATCTTCTTGTTGAGTTATTAGTGTTGAAGTTGTAAAAGTCGTGATCACATTGAGGGGAAGTTGTTAGCTGTTGAGATATCATTCTTGTTGAGCTATTCACTTTTAGTTTGCTATTGTTGAGATTCTTGTATATATTGTGGTTGAACCATGGGCTATTTGTTGTGAAAACATTGGTATTGTTGATTCTTTTGGAAAGGTGTGACATATGGAAACTTGTGGTACGAGTTGTTATTATGTTGTGATATTAATGCGCATGCGACGGTATAAGGATAGGGGTTAATGTGCATGTAGCAGCATAAGGTGGGATTTATGTGCGTGTTGCTAGTAAGGGAATTACTTGAAGCCATGCAGCGACATAAGGTGGGCTAAAATGTGTGTAGCTATTTCAGTAAAAATGTTTTCAAAACTATCTAAATGTAAAGCTCACACATCGGTATAAGGAAAGATTGTGATTACGATTGTTAAATGAGATTACGAAGCAGTACCTTGGTTGTGATTCTTGTTGTTATCTCTCATTTACCTCACTTGTATTTGTCCGTATAATTTTCTTGATGTTCTTATTATGTGTTTCCTTCATTGTTGCCCTTTATTACTTTAAATTTGATTGTAGCTTACCTTATTGTATTTCTTTATTGCCACTATTTTCTCGTTTTCATTATTAGACTATGTTATACTTGTTCAATTTCTTTCTTATCCTAGTAGGTGTCTTGACCTGGCCTCATCACTACTCTAATAAGATTAGGCTTGATACTTACTGGGTACCGTTGTGGTATACTCATACTGTGCTTTAGTATATTTTTGTGCAGATCCAGGTACCTCAACTCAAGCTAGGCATCAGTGAGTGGATCATACAGTTTGGAGACTTCAAGGTATACCTGCCCGATGTCCGCAGGCCTCGGAGTCACCTTATGTCTTTATTTTACTACTGTTTACTCTTTATCTAGACAGTGTTGTACTAGGGAGTTTATAGTGTACTCGTGTAAAGCTTATGACTCAGTTCTACCGGTTTTGAGAGTTTTGTTATAGATGTACTATTTTGGATTTATTATGAGTTTATCGAATTATCTTATTTTCTTAACTGTTAAATTCCATTAAGTATTCATGAATGTTAGGCTTATCTAGTCTTAGATACTAGGTACCATCATGACATCCTAAGGTGGGAAAATGGGGTTGTGACAAATTGGGATCAGAGCTCTAGGTTCACGAGTGTTACGAGTCATAAGAAAGTTTAGTAGAGTCTTGTGGATCGGTATGGAGACGTCTGTACTTATCTTCAAGAGAATACGGAACTGTTAGGAAACCACTTCTTTGATTTCTTATCGTGTGAATTTGTTGACTTCGAAATCTAAATCTTTGTATTTCTATTCCCTCATAGATGGTGGGGACACGCACTGCTGGATCTAACGATCAGACACCCATGCCCCCTGCTAGATCCGCGAGAGGTCGGGGTCGGGGCAGACACTGAGGAGGGGCATATGGTGCAACTAGAGAACCTGTCTGAGCAGAGACTGAGGAGTCACTAGTAGCTCCAGTTGAGGGACAGACACCTGAGGCACTTATTTTCACCCCTACACTTCAGGAGACCTTATCACAGTTTATGAGCATGTTCGGTGCTCTAGCTCAGGCGGGATTCATTCCCCTTGCACCAGCTACATCTCAGGTCGGGGGGGAGGGAGAGGGGGGGAAAGACCATACCCCCCATCCCGTACTCCAGAGCAGTGGGTCCAGGTTGATCAGGTCCTATGAGTTATACTAGTGTAACCTGTTATTCAGGTTCAGCCCTAGGTTAGGGCAGTGGCATCTGAGGAGGAGCAGCTTAGACTTGAGAGGTTCAAGAAGTATCATCCTCCTACTTTTAGCGGCCTAGCTACCGAGGATGCACAGGTTTTTCTAGAGAAGTGACACTGTATTCTTCGCACCATGGGTATTATAGAGACGAGCGGGATTGCTTTTACTACATTCCATCTGTCAGGAGCAGTGTATCAGTAGTGGTGGGCTTACAAGGAGAGTAGCCTAGTTGATGTAGCTTCACTCACATGGACTCAGTTTTCAGAGATGTTCTTGAGAGATTTTGTTTCCTAAAGCCTTCGGGATGAATGGCGCGTGGAGTTTGAGCAATTGCACCAGGGTACTATGACAGTGTCTGAGTATGGTGTCAGATTCAGTGAGTTGTCCAGACATGCACCTGCCTTGGTTTTTACAGTCAGAGATCAAGTCCGCCGATTCATCGAGGGGCTCCACTATGGTATTAGATTAAGCATGGCTCGAGAGTTGGATACAGATACCCCATATCAGCAAGTGGTAAAGATCGCACGGAGGTTGGAAGGTATGCGGGGCCGTGAGAGAGAGGACAGGGAGGCCAAAAGGCCTCAAGGTACTAGAGGATTTAATGGTGGCCACGCTACAATTACAGCCCGTCATGGCAGGGGTTATGTGAGTCGTCCAGTTCATTTAGCACTTCCAGCTTCTAATGGTGCTCCGGCTACTTCTAAGTCTCAAGTTGCCAATTATGCACCGCCACTATCTAGTGTACCTCCTGCATGGGGTGCTTTCAGCAGTCAGTCTAGCCGACTAGGCCAGGGCCAGTTTCAGCAGCCACGCCCACCGAGAGCTTGCATTGAGTGTGGGGATACCCAACATATGTGAGGGACTTCCCCAAACTCATGAGGGGTGCGCCTCTACATATTACATAGGCTCCACGTATTCCAACGGGTCCACAAATTTCTCAGGCTGTGGTTGCTACTCTAATTGCTGTTCCACCTGCACAACCAGCTAGGGGTGGGGTTCATACAGTTACGGGTCACCCTAGAGAGCGAGTCCAAGCTAGATTCTATGCTTTTTTGGGTAGAACGGAGGTTGTCGCATCAGACGCAATCATCACAGGTATTGTTCCGATTTGTCATAGAGATGCATAAGTCTTATTTGATCCAAGATCCACTTACTCATATGTGTCATCTTATTTTGCTCCATATTTGGATATATCTCGTGATTCTTTGAGTTCTCCTATATATGTGTCCATGTCTATAGGAGATTCTATTATTGTGGACTATGTTTATTAGTCGTGTTTAGTTGTTATTGGTGGTTTTGAGACCAGAGTTGATCTATTATTACTCAGTATGGTAGACTTTTATGTTATCTTGGGCATGGATTGGTTGTTGCCCTATCATGCTATTCTTGATTGTCACGCCAAGACTGTGACACTGGCTATGTCAGGTTTGCTGTGGTTAGAGTGGTGTGGTACATTAGATTATATTCCTAGCATGATTGTGTCCTTCCTTAAGGCACGTCAGATGGTTGAGAAGGGGTGTGATGAAGATTTAGCCTTTGTGAGAGATGTCAGTGCTGATACTCCTACCGTTGCGTCAGTTCCGGTAATGAGAGACTTACCAGATGTATTTTTAGCATATCGGGTATGGCCCGACAGAGATATCGATTTTTGTATTAGTTTAGTGCCGGACACTCAGTCCATTTCTATTCCATCATATCATATGGCACCGGCGGAGTTGAGGGAGTTGAAGGAGCAGTTGCAAGAGTTGTTTGCTAAGGGTTTCATTCAACCCAGTGTGTCGCCTTAGGGTGATCCGGTTCTGTTTGTGAAGAAGAAGGATGGTTTTATGCGTATGTGTATTGATTATCAGCAGTTAAACAAGGTTACAGTGAAGAATACCCATTGCCACACATTGATGACTTATTTGATCAACTACAGGGTGCCAAAGATTTCTCCAAGATTGATTTGCGGTCAGGGTATCATCAACTGAAGATTTGGGATCCGGATATTCTGAAGACTGCCTTTAGGATTCGGTATGATCACTACGAGTTCCTTGTGATGTCATTTGGGCTGACCAATTCCCTAGCAACATTTATGCACCTGATGAATAGTGTAGTCCAGCTATATCTTGATTCATTCGTCATTGTGTTTATTGACATCATCTTGGTGTACTCCCGCAGCCGGGAGTATCACGAGCAACATCTGAGGATCATGCTCTAGACCTTAAGAGAGAATAAGTTGTATGAAAAATTCTCTAAGTGTGAATTCTGGCTTGATTCGGTGGCGTTTTTGGGTCATGTGGTGTCGAGTGAGGGGATTAAGATAGATCAAAAGAAGATTGAAGCAGTGCAGAGCTGGCCCAGACCGTTTTCAACTACTGAGATTTAGAGTTTCCTTGGTTTGGCCAGGTATTATAGCCATTTTGTAGAGGGTTTCTCATCCATTGTTGCACCTATGACCAGATTGACCCAGAAGGGTACTCCTTTCATATGGTCCGATGAGTGTGAGGCAAGCTTTCAAAAGCTCAAGACTGCTTTGACTATAGCCCCAGTGTTGGTGTTGCATATGGGTTTGGGGTCTTACAATGTGTATTGTGACGCATCACGTGTTGGCTTGGCGCGGTGTAGATGAAAATAGTAGGGTGATTGCCTACCCATCTTGGCAGTTAAAAGTTCATGAGAAGAATTATCATGTCCATGACTTAGAATTGGAAAGTATTGTTCATGCATTGAAGATTTGGAGGCATTATCTGTACGGTATCGCATGTGAAGTCTATACTGACCACCAGAGTCTCTAGCAATTGTTCAAATAGAAAGATCTTAATGTGCGGCAGCGGAGGTGGTTAGAGTTGCTTAAAGACTATGATATCACAATTTTATATCATCCGGGAAGGCCAATATGGTGGCCAATACCTTGAGTTGAAAGCCGGAGAGTATGGGTAATTTGGCATATCTACCGGCAGCAGAGAGGCCACTAGCCATTGATGTTCAAGCCTTGGCCAATCAATTTGTTAGATTGGATGTTTCGGAACATAGTCGGGTTTTTTCTTGCGTGGTTTCTTGGTTTTCTTTATATAAGTGCATCAGAGAGTGTCAGTATGACAACCCCCATTTATTTGTTCTTAAGTACACGCTACATCACGTCAATGTTAAGGAGGTTTCTATCAGAGATGATGGGGTGTTGCGGATGCAGGGCCGATTATGTGTGCCCAATGTAGATGGGCTACGTGAGTTGATCCTTCAGGAAGCCCACATTTTGAGGTACTCCATTCATCCGGATGCCGCTAAGATGTATCAGGATTTGAGGCAACACTATTGGTGGAGGAGAACGAAGAAAGATATAGTGGAGTATGTGGATCGATGCCTAAATTGTCAGCAAGTGAAGTATGAGCATTAGAGGTCGGGCGGTCTGCTTCATAGACTTGAGATTCCCGAGTGAAAATTAGAGCGTGTTACCATGGACTTAGGGGGCTCCCACGGACTCAGAAGAAATTTGACGTTGTATGGGTGATTGTGGATATGTTGACTAAGTCAGCTCATTTCATTCTGGTGGTGACTACTGATAAGTAGGGATTTTAGCCTATTATTTGCTCTCTTTTACTTAGGTTTTGGGACAAAAATGCGTGAAGGTATTCTCGAAAACTAACTTAATGTGTTTGCTTACACGGTTTTGTTTGAAATGAGCCAAAGAAGCCATAACAAACTCATAAAGGAGTCAAACTTGAACATAAACCAAGTCTGGACCAATACTGTGGAACGCGGACCGCGATAGAAAAGGGCGGCCGCGAAATTATCATCGCTGAGGCGGCCATTATTCCGCGGACCGCGAAATAGAGATTCAGAGAGGCTGTTTTGAGCACTAAAATTGAGCGTTGAGAGCGGCAAAAAGATGCGACCGCGAAGTGACTGGCGCGGCTGCGGTTGGAATTTAGCGGACAACGTTTGTCGAGGTATAAAGACTTTGCAAGATGAGCATAAATGAAGAAGGCAGTCCGCGTCCAAATTACGCGGCCGCGAAGGAATCTCATGCGGACGCGGTGAACATTACGATGTCCGCAAAACGAAGATCTACCTAGGCCCAGATATGAAGAAACGCGGACCCCACTCACTATTACGCGGGCGCGAAAGCCCATGCGCGGACGCTGTCAGAATTACGCGTCCGCGAAACTTTCGCATGGGCATTTTTGTCCGAAATTTTTAGCCTAGTATAAATAAATCCTTTTATCAATTTTAGGTTAAGTTTTGTCTAGCGTAGCACGTGAACGGCTGGTTTTTCCCTTTTTGGGCAATTTTAGAGTAGATTTACCTTCAAACTTTAGATTTTCATCTTGTACTTTAATATTATGGCTTATATTTCATCGTTATCTTTTATTTCTGTTGTTATTATGAGTAGCTAGACCCCATAGCTAGGGTTATGACCCAACCCTAGTGTGGGTATTTAATGGGTCTTGAATTTTAGGGCTTAATTGTTTATGGGTTAGTGATATTTAGCCTAATTCATGCTAAAATTGTAGAATTAGTGGTTGCAAACACTGACTCGTGCCTTTGTAACTTAGGCTCTTCTTGAGAAAGAGGGACTAAGTCTAGGAAAATTAGTCTAACAAGGAATTAGGGTGAACTCAAGAGATTGATAGCCCCAATTAAAGGGTTAAACCTAGAGATAGTAATACCCGACTTGAGCCAATTTCACTTGTATTGTATGAACACCCATTTGGGCTTGAGAAAGTCAAATCGGGCAAAGTTACTCAAACTACCGAGAGGTATAGAGTGAGTACTTATGTGTGATGGTTATATCATGACCCCAATCATAACAAGCTTGTCCTAAATTCTTGATACCCATTAGATACTCACCTATGCGGAAGTCACTTCCTTAGTGCCTTTTAACACTTGAAAACTTTCACCAAAAATATTGTACTTAGCTTACACTCAGCATACAATAGTATAAAATTAGAATAGAATCAATCGCAATAATGTTTAGAAGTGCAATTAGGAATAACACGCATATCTAGATTAGTTAGATACCCAACTCCAAGCCAAATTAACTCCCTGTGGAAATCGATCCCGACCTCGTTGGGTAAAGCTGCATCGACCATCCTCGCTACTCTATAGTGCTGTAGGTTTGTCCTCGATCAACTACCTATTCTTCAGAGAAACTGGCTCAGATCTATATCCGTGAGGTTGTTCGACTTCATGGCGTACCGATATCCATTATCTCTGACTGGGAAATGTAGTTTACATCGCACTTCTAGAGAGTTGTGCAGCGTGAGCTAGGCACACAGGTTGAGTTGAGTACATCATTTCATCCACAGATGGACGGGCAGTTCGAGCACACCATTTAGAGACTAGAGTATATGCTTCGTGTCTGTGTTATGGATTTCGAGGGTTCTTGGGATCAATTTTTCCTACTTACAGAGTTTGCCTACAACAACAACTACCAATGGAGTATTCAGATGGCTTCTTATGAGGCCCTATATAGGAGGCGGTGCCATTATCCGTGTGAGGCTAGGTTGTTGGGAAAATATATAGTTCGAGAAGCCTTGGAGAAAGTCAAGTTGATCCAGGATCGGATTCATACAACACAGTCTAGGCAGAAGAGTTATGTTGATCGGAAGGTTCGTGATGTAGCATTTATGTCGGAAGAGCGGGTTTTGCTTCGCATTTCACCCATGAAGGGTGTGATGAGGTTTGAGAAGAAGGGCAAGCTGAGCCCTAGGTATATTGGTCCTTTTGAGATACTCGAGATAGTGAGGGAGGTAGCCTACAAGCTTGATTTGCCACCTAGCTTATCTACAGTTCACCCGGTGTTTCATGTTTTCATGCTCTAGAAGTATCACGGTGATTCGTCCCATATTTTAGATTTCGGCTTAGTCCAATTGGACAAGGATTTAACTTATGTTGAGGAGTCGATGGCCATCTTGGACAGACAGGTCCGAAAGTTGAGTTCAAAGAATATTGCTTCAGTGAAGGTTTAGTGGAGGGTTCAACCAGTCGAGGAGGCGACTTGGGAGACCGAGCATGATATGCGTACCCGTTATCCTCATATTTTCACCACTCCAAGTATGTCTCTATACTCATTCGAGGATGAACGTTTGTTTTAAGAGGGAGAGGATGTAATTACCCGACCGGTTATTTTGAGTATTTGAGCCTCGTTCCCCTATTTATTGCCTCCTCTATGTTATATGGTGGTCATGTGACTTGCCAGGGTGGTTGGTTTGGTTTCTAGTGAGTTTCGGAGTGGATTGGGACACTTAGTTCTAAAGTTGGAAGCTTAAGTTGAAAAAGTTTATTAGAGTTTGACTTTTGTATAAACGACTTCGGAATAGAGTTTTGATAATTTTGATAGATCAGTATTGTAATTTTGAACTTAGGAGTGTGTCCAGATATTAATTTGGAGGTCCGTAGGTCGGTTTGGATTGAATTGGCGAAAGTTGAAAAGTTGAAGGTTTGAAAGGTTGAGAAGTTTGACCAAGAGTTGACTTTGTTAATATTGGTCCAGATTTTGTTCTGGGGGTTGAAAAAGGTCTGTTGTATAATTTATGACTTGTGTCCAAAATTTGAGGTCAATCGGAGTTGGTTTGGTATGAATCGACGTTAGTTTTGAAAATTGAATGTTCATGGATTCAATAGGTTTGAATTAGGTTGCAGTTAGTAGATTTGATATTATTTGATGTAATTTTAGGCCTCGAGTAGGTCTGTTATGTGATTTGGGACTTGAGGGTATGTTTGGATGGGGTTCCGGGAGCCCCGGGTGTGATTCAGATTGAATCCGGGTTCATTTTGGACTTATATGGATTTCTCTCCAGCTCAGGTTCTGGTGCAATCACACCTGCTCACTTTGAGCCGCAAGTGCAGCACCACAGAAGCGGACTCCGAGACGCAGATGTGATGTATGGTTAGGTGCTTAAGGAACGCAGATGCAGTTAGGTTGAAAATATTTCCCGGGACTTTGAATTATGTGCGTCAGGTATTTTAAATCCCTCAGAAATTTTCATGTATATCTCATTATCAAGTGAGCCATAAAGGTAGGTTGTAACCACATCCATTAAATGCATGTCAAGCTTTTCATGGACAACAAAACTAATGAGATAGCAGAACGTTATTGCATCCATAACAGGAGAATACGTCTCTTCATAATCGATACCAGGCCTTTGTGAAAATCCTTGTACAACAAGGCGTGCCTTATATCTTTGTACCTCATTTTTCTCATTCCTTTTACGTACAAATACTCATTTATAGCCAACAGGCTTAACACCATTTGGTGTTTGGACTACAGATTCAAAAACTTCACGTTTCGCAAGCGAAGTTAATTCTGCCTGGATAACGTCTTTCCATTTTGGCCAATCATTTCTATGTCTACATTCATCAATAGATTTTGGTTCAAGATCCTCATTTTGTTGCATTATTTCAACAACGACATTATAAGCAAAAACGTTATCGATAACAATATTATTTCGGTTCCATCTTTTTCCCCTTGAGACATAACTTATTGAGATCTCTCCATTCTCATCATTTTCAGGTACCTGAACCTCCCTTGAGATTTTGTCATTTGTTATGTCTTTGTGATCTTCTTGAGCCACTACCTCTGTATTATGATCACTTTGATCATTTGCTCATTTTCTTTTTCGAGGATTTTTATTCTTAGAACCGATTGGTCTACCACGTTTCAAGCGTGGATTAAACTCATTTGTTTTAATTGATTGTCATATCGAGATATCAACTCGAATTGGAACATTAGCAGCTAGAATATGTGACTTAGTCACACTTGGTAGGTCAGTGAATGTATCTGGCAGTTGATTTGCAATATTTAATGAATTATCTTTTGAACCTCTTGTTCACATTGATTTGTTCGAGGATCTAAATGAGATAGTGATAATACATTCCAATCTATGTCCTTTCTCAGCTACTTATTTTCTCCCGGAAACCTCTGAGCCTTAGTTGAGGCCGCACATGCGATGGATTTTCCGTTTGTGCGGAGTCACAAAAGCAACCCAATGTCCGCAGAAGTAGAATAACTCGGCAGAAAAGAGCTGGATCGAGGGTTTTGTTCTATTTTTCATCTTTTGAGTTAGAGAGTTCGGTTTTGGGCGATTTTAGAAGGGATTTTCAAGGAGTTAATAGGGGTAAGTATTTTTTACTCTGATTTGATTTTTATTCATGAATCCATCATTGGTTTTATCATTTAATTAGTGTTTTGTGTTGGAAAAATTCGAAAATTTTGTGAAAACTTTCTAAACTATAAATTTAGGATTTGAAGGTCGATTTGAGGTCGGAATTAGATAATTTTAGTATGGTTGGACTCGTTATTGAATGAGTGTTCGAATTTTGTAGGTTTGGTCGGATTTTGAGTTGACTTTTTGAATTTTCTTAAAGATTGCAATTTTATTATCCATAATAGTTTCTTATGATTTGTATTTATAGTATAAAGTTATTTTGGCTAAATTCGAGCCGTTCGGAGTTGGATATTCGCGAGAAATGCTTACTAGTGGATCGATTAGCTTGTTTGAGGTAAGTATCTTGCCTAACTTTGGAGGGGGGAGGGGGGAAATACCCATTAGGATTTGAGTTGTTTGTGCTATTTGTATTATATGAGAGCCGTGTACGCAAGGTGACTAGTGGGTACACATGCTAGATGTGGTAATTAACCGGTTTAGGCTATTTAGACTCTTTCCATGCATTTAAATGAATTGTCATAATATGTTATATGTTTAATTGTTAATCTACCCTATATGTTTAACATTGTTAACACTTGTTCCACTTCTCACTTGTTATTTGCTCTTATATGCTTTAGTTGAAGTTATTATCTTACTTATTGTCTTGTTACTTCTTTAATTGTTGAATTACTTACTTGAAGTTGTTGTTTCATGGAGTATCTTCTTCTTGAGTTATTGGTGTTGAAATTATAAAAGTCGTGATCACATTGAGAAGAAGTTGTTAACTATTGAGATATCATTCTTATTGATCTATTCACTTTTAATTTGCTATTGTTGAGATTGTTGTATACATTGTGGTTGAGCCATGGACTATTTGTTGTGGAAATATTGGTATTGTTAATTCTTTTGGCAAGTTGTGGCATATGAGCACTTGTGGTGCGAGTTGTTATTGTGTTGTGATATTGATGTGCATGCGGCGGTATAAGGATAGGGGTTAATGTGCATGCGGCGGCATACGGTGGGATTTATGTGCGTGTTGCTAGTAAGGGAATTACTTGAAGCCACGCAACGACATAAGATGGGCTAAAGTGTATGTAGCTATTTCGGGAAAACTATTTTCAAAACTATCTAAATGTAAGGCTCACACGGTGATATAAGGAAAGATTATGATTGTGATTGTGAAATGAGATTACGAGGCGGTAACTCGATTGTGATTCTTATTGTTATCTCTCATTTACCTCACTTGTATTTGTCCGTATAGTTTTCTTGATGTTCTTATTATGTATTTCCTTCATTGTTGCCATTTATTACTTTAAATTCGGTTGTAGCTTACCTTGTTGTATTGTTTTATTGCCATTATTTCCTCGTTTTCATTATTAGACTATAGTTGTTTAATTTCTTTTTTATCCTAGTAGGTGTCTTGACCTAGCCTCGTCACTACTCTACTGAAGTTAGGCTTGATATTTACTAGGTACCATTGTGGTGTACTCATACTATCCTTCTGCATATTTTTGTGCAGATCCAGGTACCTCGACTCAGGCTAGGCATCAGTGGGTGGATCATACAGTTCGGAGACTTCAAGGTATACCTGCCCAGCGTCCGCAGGTTACTAGTGTTCACCCTTTATCTGGACAGTGTTTTACTAGGGATTTTACAGTGTACTCATGTAGAGCTTATGACTCAGTTCCACCGATTTTTGGAGTTTTGTTATAGATGTTTTGTTTTGGATTTATTATGAGTTTATCGAATTATCTTATTTTTGTAACTATTAAATTCCGTTAAGTATTCATGAATGTTAGGCTTACCTGGTTTTAGAGACTAGGTGTCATCATGACATCATAAGGTGGGAAAATGGGGTCGTGACATCCCGATCGCGATCGCGTAGAGAAAAAAGGCCAGTTGCAGTTTACACATCGCGATCACATCCACAACATCGCGATCAAATCCACAACATCGCTATCGCAAAGACCATCTAAGACATCAGAAAACCAGCAATACAAGATAAAAGGAAATGCTCCGAAATCGATCCGAAACACACCCGGGGACCCCGGGACCCCGTCCGAACATACTAACAAGTTTCCAAACATAAAGCGGACCTACTAGACCTCAAATCATACAAAATAATATCAAAACCATGAATCGCGCCACAAATCAAGCTTAATGAACTATTTCAAAATTTCAAATTCCAAACTTACGTCGAACACGTCTAAACTACTCGAAATCACCTCAAATTTTGCACACAAGTTCCAAATGACATATCGAACCTATTCCAACTCCCGGAACAACAATATGAAATTGATAACATCGAAGTCAACTCCTGATCAAACTTTCAAAACTTTTAAATTGCCAACTTTCGCCAAATTGTTCCAAAACCTTCTAGAAGCATCTAAATGTAAATTCTGGCATACGCCCAAGTCCAAAATCACCATATGGACCTAACGGAACCATAAAAAATTCCGATCCGAGGTCAAATACACAAAAGTCAAACTTGGTCAACTCTTCCAATTAAAGCTTCCAAACTAAGAATCATTCTTCAAATCAATCCTGAACAACTCGAAAACCAAAACGGACGATACACGCAAGTCATAATATACCATGTGAAGCTACTCATGACCCCAAACTACCGAACGGAATAAAAATGCTCAAAACGACCGATCGGGTCGTTACACTTGGATAAACTAATAGTATAAAAAAATTAGTTTAAATTACTTTCTCTTTTAGTTGCTGCAATAATGCTACTTAATTAGGTCCATATTTTACCATCTTACCTGTTTGGGCCATTTTATATATAACTTGAATCGCTTTTTCATATTTAAACCTAACATCAAAGACTCATTTCTAAAAATTTTCAACGAAGTCCAGACCCGACTACCTCTCAATCTGATGATGTTTACCTCATGCTCCTCGTCAATCTTTACCGATTCCTAGTAAGAAGGACTGGAAGAAAGTTCAATGTGGTGATTCTTAAGAGGATCTTCATGAGCAAGATCAGCACCACTTTCTCTCTCGAGGTTTATTTCTTATGCCAAAGGAAAGGAATTTGAGACTTAGCCTATTGGGACTTGAAAATCGAAAACTACAGGTCTTGGAAAATCTGAAAAATACATCGGATGAAGATCCAAAATTCTGATTACTAAATTTAGTTGGGTACTATTTGAAATTAAAATCTAGTGCGGATAAGCTGATTCATTAGTATTTAGAGAAGACCAGAAAGTCGAACCTTCATTGCTGGGTTTGTTTGAAATTTGGATCTAGAGTTTAATTTTAAAAACTATTTTAAAGTGTTTGGTTGCTGCACAAATTTGTTTGGGAGTCGTGATCATATTAGAAGTGTGGGATTAAATAAATGTTGCTTTGGAAGTTGTAACCGGAAGACAGCTTAAGAGAGTGTTTCTCTAAGCTTATAAGTTGGTCAAACTGGTCTATAAGCATATTTTGACTTATCTACGGATTTGGTAAATACTCAAAGTGTTTATAAGCTAAAATCAGTCATAAGTTGGTCACCTCTAACTTATGACTTTTCAGCTTTTAATCACTTTTAGTTTGACCAACACTTTTACTAGTTTATCCTTAATAATATTTTCTAATTCACAAAATATTTTTCCCAAAATAAATTTCTTAACTTTTTCTTCATTCCATATTCGTTATTAATTCTTTTCTTTACAAAGAAATTTTTAATTTATAATCTTTTTAAAAAAAAATCAAGAGTATTTTAGTATTTTTAACAAAAGAATAGCTTATCAGCACTTTTTAATCAAACACATCAACTGCTTATTATCAGTTTCAGCACTTAATTTTTTTTCCAGCACTACAAACTTATCAGCTATTTACAATCAGCTAATTCAAACGGGTTCTAAGCAGTTATTGAAGCTTAAACTTCAATTTTGGATTTCAAAATAATATTTTATTTGGATTGAGTGTTGTTCTAAAAGATTGATTATTTTAGAGAGGTTAAATCTTAAATTTGAGGTAGTTTAGAGGAGTTTTAAGGTGTGATTTGTTTGACTTAAAGGTGCTAATAAATCATGTTATAGTTTATATCATCACTGTGTATAAGTCAAACAAATCATGTTATAGTTTATATCATCACTGTGTAATAATGCATAATTGTTTATATGAATATATAAATATCTCTTAAATATTATTATACATGTTTATATAAGTTGATACATTATTTACAGTAACAACTTGTTTGGATGGTTGTTACGTATTATAATGTATTGTACTGTACTTTATCGTTTGATAAATACAATGTTTGGATAGATTGTGTCGTTTGACATCGTTTCATGATATCACACACCAACAATATGAAGAATAAACTTGCAATATTATAAAGAAAAATTATGACACATGGTAAAATTACTATATAAAAAGGTAGGATAAATGATAAAATAAAATTATTTAATAATAATGAAGGGTGAGATTGAGATAAAAAGACAAGGTAACGACGCGACCACACTAAATCGGTCGTTACATAAAGTGGCACATTTCGTCGTTAAGTAACGACAGATTTAACGATACGATACAATAAAATTTAAGTAACAATCAAAACAAACATCGTATTTAAAGTAACAATACGATATAATAAAATGGGTAACAACCATCCAAACAAGCTGTAAGTGTAGTGATGGACGGAAGATATTTACCTTCTTACCTTGTTTGGCCCATTTTGTATATAACTTGAATTTTTTTTTTTGATACTTCTCCTTAACATCATAGACTTACTTCAAAATCCCTCTTTCAGCGAAGTCCAGATCCGACTACTGTATGGGATAAAATTGATTAACGACATGTGGAAGTAAAGACAAGTAAGATATGAGTCAGCAAATAGCTGCACCAGTTATGAACATGTGACTGATACTGAGTAAGTTTCGAAGGCGCCAGAACCGGGGATGAAGATCTGAAAGAGAGATATCGGTTGGAAAAGACAACATTCAATGTGCAGTCGTTACAAAGAATCTTTACATTTATACTCAACTGTTATGCAGCTATCAAAAGGGGTTTTATTCATATTAAAGAAGAGTTTGATTTGGGAATCTTGTCTCCCTAAATTGAACTATATAATATATCTAAATATATTTAACGGTCCCAAAAAATTCAAGTTGGTGTATCCAACTCGAGAGGTGTTACAATTTGCAAAATACAAAAGTTTGGCGTGGTTGCAGTCATTTGACAACTGGGCTTCGCCCAACTCACTTTGTTTATTGCAATTGGAGACCTTGATTGCAATCACATGATTAATGTTGGGGACCAATCCCTCTTATTGTTGCAAAAAATTGTGAGCAAACTTCATTTGCAGCCATCCGGGAAATACTAATGACAATAAGTATCCACAAAATAAATCATATAATTAATAGCTCAAAACCAATTACAAGGGCTAGCCCAAAACCACTGCCACTCTTCCCCCCTTCGAATTTCAAACTTTTCAACTTTGTAACCTACTTTAATCCATACCTTCCCCTTACTCTGCCACCTACTTATAGAAATTCGAAGTAAATTGGCTACTTTTCCTGTTTTCATGTGAACTTTTTAGGTTAGAAAACACAGAATCATTTACTTAAGTAGTCGAAGACAAAAAAATCTATAACTAGTGAGTAAGAAATTGGGATACCAATGGGTGAAAGACTTAGAAAAGGTAAGCAAATAATGAGAAGATACCCTCATCATGATGATATTGAGATGCAGATCCACATTTTGCAAAGAAATAGAAGGAAATCAATCAATACAATTAGGTATGCAGCAAAATATACCATCATGTCTAAGAATAAGAGAGTAATTAGTGTCACTTGATCGATCTCGGATTTCTTTAAGTAAAGACATGAAATTGCTGAAGTGCACCATTGTAAAAGTCCTCATTTCAAAATAACTATGTTGATGCATATGTCAAATAGGGGGAGGAAAAACATATCTAGAACGGCCAGAACCTCGAGAAGGATTTTCTATTATTAAGTGTGCATATGGTAGGACAGAGTCGACGAGTATGTGATATCTATAGGGTTAGAAAGAGAGCAATATGTTTTGATTGGAAAAGGGATATTAACAATGTCAGCTAGTTCAGAGCAAGCCTTGTGTTAACATCCTTTGTTTTGGTCTATATTAAAGTCTCATAGCAAATATTACAATGTAGTCAGCAAAAACACCATACTCATTATTCTAGCGGTGTAGTTAATACTTTATAACAAAATTAAAGTGATCATTACTACTTATGCTCTCACTATACAAAAACAACTCTCACTATACAAAACAAATATACAAATAGACTGCCACTATACAAAAAATACATAAAATAGACTGTCACTATACAATTTATATATTAAATAGACCGTCACTATATAAAAAATATATAAAATATATACAAAAAAGACTGTCCTATACAAAATATATACAAAATAGATGTCACTATACAAAATATATACAAAAAAGACTGTCACTATACAAAAAATATACAAAATAGACGTAACTATACAAAATAGATTGTTATTATACACTTTGAATACACAAAAGCACTCGGAATACATTAATGATACATTGGGAATACATTTCAAAATACACAATACACTCTAAATACACGGTGTGCACACATTACACATACAAAATGTGTATATAATTTATATACACTATGTTAACATATTAGACAATATACATATGTATACAATTTTGATACATTGTTTAGACAGATTATACCTTCATGATACAAAATACACTTGGGATATACTAAATATACACTTTAGATACACAAGCACACTCGAGATAGGCTCGAAATAATTATACATTGCCAAATAATATATATATATATATACAACTTTTCTACAAAAATATAATTTATTAAAATTATCATGTATGTACAATTTTATATATACATATATATATACATACACATGTTGCACTCAATATACACTAAGGATACACTGTCGAGCTTAGGATACAATATATATATATATATATATATATATATATATATATATAGTGCACTTAGCCTATCATTAAATCCAATATTAAATAGTATTTAAAAAAATTAAAAGTAAGAGAGAGAGAAAAAGGTGTTAGAATTAAAAGAATTGAAGAAAAGAAATAAAAATATATAGAGAGAGTAAAAAGTAAAGTCTGAAGTCGAAGTCTAATACGTAAGAAAGAGAAAATAATTTGGTGTTGGGAAGGAAACATATCTAGGGAAGACAAAATCCAAAATAATTTGGTGTTGGGAAGGAAACATATCTAGAGAAGACAAAATTCGTACCAAAATTTACTTTTGTCTGTTGGTTTTATCCGATGGGCTACAATTTGATATTAATTTTATCCTAAAAGTTAGTTATCTTGTTTTGAACATATTTCCTGTAAACTTCATTTCTTTTTTGTACGTTGTATACGGTCAAAACCGGTTAGTCCTTCGTACGAACTGGTCGAAATGGTAATGCATTGGATCGAAAAGCGTCTTCAAAATATCACGTTGAGGTCCGAAGTCAGGTCACCAAGCTTCGAGCCCTAGGGACCGATCAATATCGAGTTCGATATCATTATCGAGCTCGAATCCAAATCGAACTATGATGCAAAGTGAAGTTATCGAGCTTCTCAGGCAGAGACTGACCAACACTGACCCCGAATCAATACAAGGATCCGAGTCAGAATCGAGCTCGAGTCAAGATCGAGAGCTCGAGTCAATATCGAGCTCATAGACAAGAGCCGTTGCAATCACACTAGAGGAGAGAATCTTGGCAGGAATTATGAAAAAACTGATTTATCATAGGTCTCCCACTATGTATTTTTAATTATATCTAAAGAAGGATCCCTCCACTATAAAGGAGATGGTTATTATTTCTATAAGCACGAAGTTTTGGCATACATCGTAACTGGGATATCATACACTCCTATATTGAAGAGTTATCCCTTTTTAGCTTCATAGATTGATTCATCTTGCTTAATCTATAAATTAGCTTCTTTCCAACTTTGCTTATTTTTCATTCTCTATAGTCAACACTCGATATTTCTATTCATTCTTACGATTTATGTCAAGTTATACCACATACCCTTAGAACTACGTACAAATTTAACTCTATTCATTTTTCGGATAAACAGTTTGGCGCTCACCGTGGGGCTAAGGATAATAGTGATTATTTGATACGAATCTGCAAAAACACACCATTTTATGCTTATTTTCGGAAGTACCTTTGATTTCGGATTAGCAACGACGAGCTCTCAAAATGCCTTACCTATCGACAACGAAGTTGGCCTTCAAGGTGAGAACAACAACTTGACGCCCAGGGCCGGAATGCCGCTTGTCGACGCCATTGGAGCTCGAGTCGAAGTACCATTAGACGTTAATTCGTATGTGGCCATTGAGGCAAACATACATTCTGAACCTGAAAATAGCATTCATGGTGGCACTCGATCTGCAGCTCGAGATACCCATAACGTCGAGGAAAACGGCGCCAGCTTGCGTATGATTTTCGAAATGTTGCAAGCTCAACAGGCAGCAATAGCTCAGTTGCAAAGTCAAACCCAGATACCGAGCAGGCCAGAGCCTAGTCTACCCCGAGAAATCACCCACATAATGGAACTAGCTATAGTAAAGTCAAATGAGCAAGAGTCGAGGGTTAATCCTGAAATTGCTAAGATGTTCGAAGAACTGACCAAACGAATAGAATTAGGAGAAAGGAGGATCGAAGCAAACGACAAAAAGGTGAAAACATATAATTCCAAGGTTGATCAGATCCCGGGGGCACCACCGATATTGAAGAGCTTAGATTCCAAAAAATTCGTACAAAAGCCTTTCCCCCCAAGCGCGGCTCCTAAACTGATCCCAAAGAAATTCTGCATGCCCGAGATTCCTAAATATAATGGAATTACCGACCCCAACGAACATGTCACCTCTTACACATGTGCCATTAAAGGAAACGACCTAGAGGACGATGAAATCGAATATGTATTATTGAAGAAATTCGGTGAAACCCTATCAAAGGGAGCAATGATATGGTATCATAATTTACCATCTAATTCTATCGATTCATTTGCTATGCTTGCAGATTCCTTCGTAAAAGCACACGCTGGGGACATAAAGGTTGAGACCAGGAAGTCGGACCTGTTCAAGGTAAGACAAAAGGATAACGAGATGCTAAGGGAGTTCGTATCTCGTTTTCAAATAGAACGAATAGATCTACCATCAGTCACAGACGATTGGGTTGTTCAGGCTTTCACTCAAGGTTTGAGCGAACGAAGTTCGACGGCTTTACGGTGGTTAAAGCATAACCTGATCGAGTACCCAGCTATTACTTGGGCCGACGTGCATAATCGGTACCAGTCAAAAATTAGAGTCAAAGACGATTAGTTGGGTTCTGAACCCGCTGCTAGAAGGGACATCAATCGAGAACAACGTCCGATCAGGGACCGATACCGACCATATAGTGGAAACCACATGATCAATGAATCGAGACGTAACCCCGGACAAGGCAATAAAAGGAGTGATCGAGGTCAAGGGTCTCGGGATCTGATGAACATAAATGGGTTCGACAGGTCTATCGGACCTAAGGAAGCACCACGATTATCGGAGTATAACTTCAACATCGATGCATCCGCCATCGTATCGTCTATCGGACACATCAAAGACACTAAATTGCCTCGACCTATGCAGACCGATCCTGCCCAGAGGAACCCCAATCAAATGTGCAAATATCATGTCACCCATGGCCACAAAACGGAAGATTGCAGGCAACTAAGAGAGGAGGTAGTCCAGTTATTCAATAAAGGGCACCTTCGAGAATTTTTAAGCGACATGGCCAAAAATTATTTCAAAAACAGGGATTTCGGTAAACAAAATGAACAGGAAGAACCACAGCACATCATCCACATGATCATCGGTGGTATCGATACCCTTTAAGGGCTGGTGCTTAAACGCACTAAGACATCGGTTATACGAGAAAAGTGACCTCGAACTCAGGATTACGCACCCATAGGAACCTTGTCATTTGATGATGAAGAAGCAGAAGAAATCATGCAACCTCACAACGATGCATTGGTAATATTCGTACTTATGAATAAAACTAAAGTTAAGTGTGTGTTAATTGATCCAGGTAGCTCGGCCAACATTATTAGATCGAAGGTTGTAAAATAACTCGGTCTACAGGACCAGGTCGTACCCGCAACCATAGTTCTAAACGGATTCAACATGGCATGTGAAACCACCAAAGGGGAGATAATTCTGCCGATAAACGTGGCCGGGACCATCCAGGAAACGAAGTTCCATGTAATTGAAGGCGACATAAGGTACAATGCCCTTTTTAGAAGGCCATGGATCCACAATATGAGAGCTATACCTTCGACCCTCCACCAGGTTCTTAAATTCCCAACATCTGAGGGAGTCAAAATAGTGTACGGAGAACAACCAGCCGCAAGAGAAATGTTTGCCGTCCAAAAAGCAATTCTGATATCCTCACCTTCGTCAACAAAGGGGTCGGACTCAAAAGGGGAACGAGATGCCAAATAGCAATCACAGACGTTAGCTTCGAGCCAACTAGAAAATCAGAAGATTGACGAAGATGATGAGCAAGGGATCCCTCGATCTTTCGTGGTCCCCGATGATTCCGACGCTACCCAATCAACAGTCGAAGAACTGGAGCAAGTCGTACTAATCGAATATCTGCCCGAACAAAAGGTATACCTGGGAACGGGATTAACCCCCGAACTTAGAAAAAAGCTTATTCGATTTCTTATTGATAACATATATTGTTTTTCTTGGTCCCATTTAGACATAATAGGGATCCCACTGGATGTAACGACGCATCAGCTAAGCCTCGACCCTAGGTTCAAACCGATGAAGCAAAAGAGAAGACCCCAGTCCGAGGTAAAACACGCATTCAAAAAGAATGAGGTAACTAAACTTCTCAAAATAGGGTCCATCCGGGAAGTGAAATATCCCGAATAGTTAGCCAATGTAGTTGTAGTCTCTAAAAAAGGGAACAAACTTAGAATGTGTGTAGATTACAAGGATTTAAACAAGGCGTGCCCCAAAGATTCTTTTCCACTACCTAACATCGATCGCATGATCGATGCCACGGCCGGCCACGAGATCCTTACTTTTCTCGATGCCTATTTCGGGTACAATCAAATTCAAATGAACCCGGAGGACCGAGAAAAGACTTCGTTTATCACCAAGTATGGAACCTATTGTTATAATGTAATGCCCTTTGGGCTAAAAAATGCAGGAGCTACTTACCAACGCCTAGTAAATAAAATGTTCGAGGAACAAATAGGTAAATTAATGGAAGTTTATATTGATGACATGCTAGTTAAGTCCCTGCGCCGCGCGCGCAGAGGACCATTTGGCTCATTTGCAGGAAACATTCGGGATTTTAAAGAAATACAATATGAAGCTCAACCCCGAGAAATGTGCTTTCGGGGTCGGTTTGGGCAAGTTTCTTGGCTTCATGGTTTCGAATCGGGGGATTGAGATCAACCTCGATAAAATCAAGGCCATCGAAGACATCACCGTCGTGGATAGTGTAAAAGCCGTGCAGAGGCTGACGGGACGGATTGCTGCCTTAGGCCGATTCATTTCAAGGTCGTCGGATCGAAGTCACAGATTTTTCTCTCTACTCAAAAAGAAGAACGATTTCGCATGGACCCCGGAATTCCAACATGCATTAGAGGAATTGAAACGATACCTATCGAGCCCACTACTGCTGCACACTCCAAAGACAGACGAGAAACTTTGCTTGTACTTGGCAGTATCAGAAATCGCGGTAAGTAGTGTCCTAGTTCGAGAAGAGCAAGGTACGCAATTTCCCGTTTGTTATGTAAGTCGAACCTTAGGGGAAGCAGAAACTAGATATCCACACTTAGAGAAATTAGCACTAACACTGATAAGCGCCTCTAGAAAGTTAAGACCATACTTTCAATGTCACCCCATATGCGTATTAACCACTTACCCACTTCGTAATATTTTACACAAGCCCCAACTATCAGGCCGATTGGCCAAATGGGCCGTCGAACTCAGTGGGTACGATATCAAATATCAACCCCGGACGACCATCAAATCTCAAATTTTAGCGGACTTCGTGGCCGATTTCACGCCAATCCTCGTACCCGAAGTCGAAAAAGAACTCTTGTTGAAATCGGGTACATCATCGGGGGTATGGACACTTTTCACATACGGGGCTTCGAACCTAAAAGGGTCCGGGCTAGGAATCATTTTAAAGCCTCCTACGAGTAGCACTATTAGGCAATCTATCAAAACTACTAGGTTGACTAACAACGAGGCCGAGTATGAAGCCATGATTGCAGGTCTCGAGTTAGCTAAAAGCTTGGGAGCAGTAGTCATTGAAGCCAAGTGTGACTCTTTACTGGTGGTAAATCAAGTAAACAAAACCTTCGAAGTTTGAGAGGATAGAATGCAAAGGTATTTGGATAAACTACATGTAACTTTGCACCGTTTCAAAGAATGGACTTTACAACATATACCTTGAGAACAAAACAGTGAGGCCGATGCACTTGCAAATTTGGGATCATTGGTCGAGGAAGATGAGATCAGCTCGGGGACTGTCGTTTAACTCTCGAGGTCCGTGATCGAAGAAGGTCATGCCGAGATAAATTCTACAAGCTTAACCTGAGATTGGAGGAATAAGTATATTGAATACTTGGAGAACGAAAAACTCCCATCGGACCCTAAAAATTTGAGGGCCCTGCGAACCAAAGCTGCTCGATTCACATTGACTGCAGATGGAACATTATACCGAAGGACATTCGATGGACCATTGGCAGTATGTTTAGGTCCAAGAGACACCGACTACATCCTACGTGAGATTCACGAGGGTACTTGTAGAAATCATTCCGGTGCCGATTCATTAGTCCGAAAAATAATCAGAGCAGGATATTATTGGATCGATATGGACAAAGATGAAAAGAAGTTTGTTCGAAAATGTGACAAATGTCAAAGGTTTGCACCGATGATCCATCAGCCCGGAGAGCAACTTCACTCAGTCCTATCTCCATGGCTATTCATGAAATGGGGAATGGATATTGTCGGCCCTCTGCCATCGGCCCCAGGTAAAGCTAAGTTCATTTTATTTATGACTGACTATTTCTCTAAATGGGTTGAAGCACATGCATTCAAGAAAGTAAGAGAGAAAGAGGTTATAGACTTCATCTGGGATCATATCGTATGACGATTTGGGATACCTGCCGAAATAGTGTGTGACAATGGGAAACAATTTATCGGCAGCAAAGTGACGAAATTCCTCAAAGACCACAAAATAAAAAGGATATTATCGACACCGTATCACCCTAGTGGGAACGGACAGGCCGAATCGACAAACAAGACTATCATTCAAAACCTAAAGAAAAGGTTGAACGACGCTAAGGGAAAATGGAGAGAAATCCTACTCGAAGTTCTTTGGGCATATCGAACAACATCAAAATTCAGTACGGGGGCAACCCCGTTCTCTTTAGTATATGGCTCTGAAGCCTTGATTCCAGTCGAAGTCGGGGAAACCAGTGCCAGATATCGATATACAACAGAAAAATCAAATCACGAGGCTATGAATACTAGCCTCGAACTATTGGATGAAAAATGAGAAGCCGCTCTCGTCCAATTGGCCGCCCAAAAGCAGCGGATCGAAAGATACTATAATCGAAGAACCAATCTTCGCCATTTTAAAATCGGGGACGTAGTGCTAAGGAAAGTCACCCTCAACACTCGAAATCCAAACGAAGGAAAACTGGGTCCGAACTGGGAAGGATCGTATCAAGTACTCGAAAACATCGGTAAAGGATCCTACAAACTCGGTATTATAAACGGCAAACAACTACCAAGCAATTAGAACGTGTCACACCTAAAACGATACTACTGCTAAGGTACGACCCTCCCATGTTCGTTTATATTTTGAAACTAACCCTTGCAGGAGTTCAATCAAGAACAAGGATGGATCATTCAACACGAAGCCTTAGGTCTGAAAGCACGCGTTGCACTCTTTTTCCCTTAGACCGGTTTTATCCCAAATGGGTTTTTCGGCAAGGTTTTTAATGAGGAAGCCATTGATCGTGCTAGTTTAGAACGATTTAACAGTATCCGAGGCCTCTTTACAATCAACTTTGAATACGGTGAGGCATTACCCTAAAATATATCAAGTTCGATGCAAGAAAGTTACTTCATAACAATAGGGTTCCGATAAGAAAAATTGTAAGAGCCAAATGGTCAAAACGAACCATGCTCGTATAGATTGCTCGATCCCTGGTACAAAATATAAACACATGTATAACGACATGAAAAGAAACTTCTTTGCCCATATCTCATGTCTCACAACCCATCCTCTATTTCATGATCTATTACACAAACAGGCTTAAGGGCCGACCATTACTTCGAGTTCGAGCAAGCACTCACTCGACTACTAAGCCTACAGGCTACTCTTATTTCAAGTTCGAGCAATCACTCACTCGACCATTAAGCCTATGGGCTACTCTTATTTCGAGTTCGAGCAATCACTCACTCGACCATTAAGCCTACAGGCTGCTATTATTTCGAGTTCGAGCAATCACTCGCTCGACCATTAAACCTACGGGCTACTCTTATTTCGAGTTTGAGCAATCACTCACTCGACCATTAAGCCTACGGGCTACATTACCTCGAGTTTGAATCACTCACTCGACCATTAAGCCTACGGGCTACATCTCTTCGAGTTCGAGCAAGCACTCACTCGACTACTAAGCCTACGGTCTACTCTTATTTCGAGTTCGAGCAAGCACTCACTCGACCATTAAGCCTACGGGCTACACTACTTCGAGTTCGAACCACTCACTCGATTACTAAGCCTACGGGCTACTCTTACTTAGAGTTCGAGCAATCACTCACTCGATCATTAAGCCTATGTGCTACATTACCTCAAGTTCGAATCACTCACTCGACCAATAAGCCTACGGGCTACATCACTTCGAGTTCTAGCAACTATTCACTCGACTACTAAGCCTACGGGCTACTCTTACTTCGAGTTCGAGCAATCACTCACTTGATCATTAAGCCTACGGGCTATATTACCTCGAGTTCGAATCACTCACTCGACCAATAAGCCTACGGGAAACATTACTTCGAGTTCGAGCAAGCACTCACTCAACTACTAAGCCTACAGGCTACTCTTATTTCGAGTTCAAACAATCACTCACTCGACTAATAAGCCTATGGGCTACATTACTTCAAGTTCGAAGCAATCACTCAACTCAACTACTAAGCCTACGGGCTACCTTATTTCGAGTTTAAGCAAGCACTCACTCTGTTATAAAGGCTACAAGGTCCAAGTTCGATCAAAATTGCCTAAAGCCTTATGAAAACCTTCATAAGGCATGGATGAAACAAAATCTTCACGAGGCAGAGAATAAAAAAGAGGAAAGTCGGGAAAAGAAAAGATCTTTATATATATATACAAGAATGTTTACAATGTCCGAACAGGACCCTACACAAAAAACCAAAATAAAAACTAAGGGCTAAGTTTCTTGGTTATCTACGGGGGCAGTCTCTTCTCCATCTCCCCGCTCCCGGACCCACTCTTGCTCCCAGCATCACCATCATCATTAGCATCACCATCATTATCATCGGAAGCCAAGGCTTCAGCATCGACTTCGAGCTCTTTAGCCCTTTTTATCTCTTCGGTGAGATCGAAACCTCGAGCATGGATCTCCTCGATGGTCTCCCCCCGAGATCGGCACTTAGCAAGTTCAGCAACCCAATGTGCTCGAATATTAGCGGTCTCGATTGCCTCTCTTGCTTGTACCTGAGCAGCTTCAGCATCGGCCTGATAGACGGCCACAAATGCATCCGCATCGGCCTTTGCCTTTTCGGCGTCAGATTTGGCCTTGGCAAGTTCGGAGGCCAACCGAGCCTCGAGATCCTCTATTCTTCTTGATTGAACCGAGCTTTTCTCCTTTATGCTTTGAAGTTGGTTTTCGGCTGATGATAATTGGGCTCGAGCAGCCTTTTTCTCTACAGCAAAGCGGTCCATACTTTCTTTCCACTTCAAGGACTCCGCTTTTATCACATCGATCTCCTCACGGAGTTTCCCGATCATCTCAAGTTTCTGCTGTAGCTGTGAGACCGAAAAATTAGCCATCGTTCCGATATCGAGCCCATAGGCTTTTAATAGTATCATTACTTGCTCGGACAAATCGGTCTGATCTTGGTGAGCCTTGGCCAACTCAGCTAGAAGGTCTTTGATTTCCTCTCCCCTTTGCCCTAAGAGGAGTTTAAGGGCGTTCCTCTCCTCCATGATTCGTTGCAGGTCAGCCTTATATCGATGCAGCTCGGATCGAGACCGAGAACATGTTTCTCGATGAACTGCTGCGGCCTACGAAGAAAGAAGAAAAGAAGTTAGAAAGGAATATCAAACATGAAAGTGGTATCAACGAAGGGAGTTAGAGCTTACCCGATTTAGAGCTGGTTGCACTTCACAGAAAAGGCCCGATACATCACTAGGGCCAGCAACATCCTCGACACCAGTAAACAAATCACAGAAGGGGTCCTCCCCTTCATGAGATCGATTTATCTCGAGGGCCCCCAAAGCTTGGGCTTCCCGAATCACCCCTTTGGAAAAGGTAGGGAGATTGGGCGAGTCTCCGATTACTATTGCCCCAAGCGACTCGCTTGGGGCATTCTCCTCAGTTTGGAGAGCTCCAGGATCGGCCTTTTCTGATATACCCACTGTTTGTTGACTTCGGTGGGAAGTATCCTCGATCTCTAACGGTTCGGGGACTCTGCCCGAACCTTCCTCCGATATCTCCTCAATCCGAGGCGGAGCTTTATAAATCACCATCGACGCAGCTGCCTTTGGCGTATCGATGGTTTTCTTCATTCGGGCCACAAGCACGGACCCATCATTTCCTTTTTCTTCCTCGTCTTCATCCCTTAGACGCATAACTGATTCCATGGTTAAAAGGATGGTATTCTTCCTCGGCTTACGAGCCATCCTCGTCTTCGGTTTTGGATCTTCGGAAGCAGAGGCCCTTTTTCTCTTATTATCCTTCAACGGTTTTGGAACAGAGATCGAAGCCTCTCCCTCTCCGGGCGGGGGCCTCAGAACCGCATCTTTGCCCACACCTACATACAGGAAAAATGATTTAAGTACATGGAAAACATATCGTTCGAATTACCAAAGATACGAGAAAGAGGCTTACCATGATTTTTGGCCTCCCATCGGCCATTTGACAAATCACGCCATGAGCACTCGGCATATGTGGAGGTCGAAAGTAGATCCCGTACCCAGTTCTTGAGGTCGAGAACTGCACCGGGCATCCAAGGAACCGCTGCATCACAAAAAGGGGATATCGGTGAGAAAAGAAATAAATGAGGCAAAATAGTATGAGAGAACAATAGAATTACACTTATGCTTCATGTTCCACTCCTCGGGAAATGGCATCTTTTTAGTCGGAATCAGGTCTGAAGTCTTCACTCGAACGAACCTGCCCATCCAACCTCGATTCTTGTCCTCGACTATGCTCGAGAACAGAACCTTGGTAGCCCGGCGCTGAAGTTTTATTAACCCACCTCGAAAGAGGATAGGGCAGTACAATCGAATAAGATAGTCGAGGGTGAAAGACATCCCCTCGATTTTGTTCACGAAGTAACGAATCAAAATAATGATCCTCCAAAAAGAAGGATGGATCTGGCCTAGGGTTATTTGGTATTGATGACCGAAATTAATAATAACAGGGTCGAGAGGACCTAACGTGAAAGGGTAAGTATACACACTTAAAAACCCTTTCACGTAAGTGGTGATATCTTCTTCAGAAGACATGATTACTATTTCTTTGTTCTCCCAATTGCAATCTTTCTTTAGCTTCTCGAGGTGTTCCTCAGTTATCGAACACATATACCTCGATACTGGATCACATCGGCCGGGAACCGACGAGCCTTTATCGACCTTAAAATCAGAGGTAAGAACGCACGCCCCAGGAACACACTCCTCAGGCCGTGGCTCTACCGGTGTTTTGTCGGTGACAGGTTGTGAAGAAGAAGCTTTTTCTTTCTGAGGAATGGTTTTTGATGTTTTCTCCATTTTTGGATTTAAAGATCGAAAATAAAAGGAGGTAACAGAGATGTGGTGTTTTTGAAGAAAGATTTTGCAGTAAAAGATCACGGATTTACAGATGAACTCAAAAGAAGAACTTGGAAAATTTGGAGATGTAAAAGTGATTAATGGTAAAAGGAGGGGCTATTTATAAATTGAGCAATGACGGTTTAATATAAGCGGTGGCCGATCACCGTCTCACACGCATTAAATGCCTTGAAAAACTAAATCGACGGGACAGCTATCACGTGCGTCATGATCAAGCCCAATGTAAACGTCAGCTTATATCTGATCGAGCCATTGGGAAATCATCTCATTTTCTCGCTACATCCTTCTCGAGAAACGAGGGGACTATCTGTATACGGTCAAAACCGGTTAGTCCTTCGTACGAACTGGTCGAAATGGTAATGCATTAGATCGAAGAGCGTCTTCATAATATCAGGTTGAGGTCCGAAGTCAGGTCACCAAGCTTCGAGCCCTAGGGACCAATCAATGTCGAGCTCGATATCATTATCGAGCTCGAATCCAAATCGAACTATGATGCAAAGTGAAGTTATCGAGCTTCTGAGGCAGAGACCGACCAACACTGACCCCGAATCAATACAAGGATCCGAGTCAGAATCGAGCTCGAGTCAAGATCGAGAGCTCGAGTCGATATCAAGCTCGAGTCAATATCGAGCTCATAGACAAGAGCCGTTGTAATCGCACTAGAGGAGAGAATCCTGACAGGAATTATGGAAAAGCTGATTTATCATGGGGCACCCACTATGTATTTTTAATTATATCTAAAGTAGGATCCTTCCACTATAAAGGAGATGGTTATTATTTCTGTAAGCACAAAGTTTTGGCATACATTGTAACTGAGATATCATACACTCCTATATTGAAGAGTTATCATTTTTAGTTTCATAGATTGATTCATCGTGCTTAATCTATAAATCATCTTCTTTTCAACTTTGCTTATTTTTCATTCTCTACAGTCAACACTCGATATTTCTATTCATTCTTACGATTTGTGTCAAGTTATACCACATACCCTTAGAACTACGTACAAATTTAACTCTATCCGTTTTTCGGGTAAACATACGTATTAATAAAATAATACAAAAACAAACATCAATCCAATGGATGCCTTAAGTTTCCCTGTAAATACGAAAAAAACAACACGTATTTAGTACCACATCAATAAGGAATAAATCCACATGCATATAAAGGTTATGGATGAAATTGAAGAGAATCTTATTCCTCTAAAGAATAATTTATATTCTTATTAATAAAATAATATAAATACAAACATCAATTAAGAAACCGTGATTGACAGGGTAATTTTACCACAATAACCCTATTAATTGATACTCAATAATTGAACCCAAATTACCAAATAACTTCTCAAGAAAAAATACTCCAAAGAATAAAGAATAAAAGATGATTTTAGTGGACTTTTGTGTTTAACTAATGTGAGTTTCAATATTGAGCATTGGAAAACTACAATTCACCATTATTTATTCAAGAACGGTTTGTTAATGCATTAAGGGCAAAAAAAGAAAAAATCTACCTTTAATAAACGTAAAATGATAAATAAAAATAAAAATTTATTTTTAGTATTATAAGAGGGTGTGCATCACATTATAATTTCTTTAATTAATCTATCAATAAGTATAGCCTTCAAATTCCCATTTCCCAAAACCGCCATCTCTGTGAAGAAAAAGATGCGAGTTCTTAGGAACAGACTATGGCGAGCTCTCTACTCAGCTGCTGTTTCTTCTTCTTCAGCTTCATCCGCTTCCACAAAGATTTCTAGAGCACTTTCCACTTGTATTCATTCCAAACAGTCACTTCCCTCGTACACCGAATCTCGAGATTCTCTCTTTGCTTCGCCGTGGTCCGCCACTCAACTCCGTGGTGCCAAATATCGCGGCGCTGATGTAAGTTATCCTCTGTAATCATTTTTCTATGAACGTTTTAGCAATTGGTATTTTAACGGTAATGATTGTTCATAGTGTCATCACTCATTTAATTTTGCTCCTTCTCATATGACTGATATGAGTATTTTGCTCTTGTAAATTTTGGTCTGATATTACTTGTCCTTAGGAAAAAGTCGCACTGTTGCCCTTGATACCTAATGGAGCTTCAACCAGAGGGTAATTTTAAACTATAGTCAAAAGTTGTTTCTTGCGAAAGAACTTGGTGGAGTTCACTCATTTCATGCTGTACCTCCGTTAATGACAAGGAAAATACGTGATGATTGCTAACAACAAATGTATAAATGAACCAAAAGTATAAGGAATGACAAAATTGAGCAATTTAGTATAGTATGGGGTTAAATTAGGACATTTTCTCCCTCCTATCAATAACTTTACTGTGTAGGCCAAACAAGAGTGAAATAAATAGGAATTCACATGGCCGATCTCAATTAGATTGTGATTGACATGCATGTTGATTAATTTATTGAAATTTATTGTGTACTTAGGCTTCATTTAATTTTGAATTGAAGCTAATATACGCGTGGGCTAGCGTAGAAGTTTATCTGTAATTGCTGTTTCTCATTTTTATTTGTAATTGCTGTAACTAAGGATAAAGCCCTTGTTGGAGGGGTGGTTATCGGCTATGGGATCTTGGAGGAGCAGTGGTGACGCGAGCGCTATGTGGTCAGCGACAACAGACTGTATTAGGGAGGCTGCGAGAGAGGTGTTAGGGGTATCGACGGACGTCTCTGGTGGGCATAAAGGAGACTGGTGGTGGAATGAAGTGGTCCAAGGTAAAGTGGAAGCGAAGAAGGCGACGTACCTGAAGTTAGTGGGGAGCATAGGTGAGAAGGAGAGGCGAGCGTGCATGGAGAGGTATAAGGCAGCTAGAAAGAAGGCTAAGCTGGCGGTCACTGAGGCTAAGACTGCAGCTTATGGTCGTATGTACGAGGAACTGGGAAAAAAGGCGGGGAGAAGAAGTTATTCCGGTTGGCCAAGTTGAGAGAGAGGAAGGCTCGGGATTTGGACCAAGTGAGATGCCTCAAGGACGAAGATGGTAAAGTATTGATGGAAGATGCCCAGATTAAGAGGAGAGATGACAGACTTACTTTCATAAACTTCTGAATGAAGAAGGGGATCGGGATATTGTGCTAGGCGAATTGGAGCATTCCGAGAGTCACCGTGACTTTGAGTACTGCAGGCGTATCGAGGTTGAGGAGGTCGTGGGAGCTATGCGTAAGATGAGTAGGGGCAGAGCGACCGGGCCAGACGAGATTCCGGTGGAATTTTGGAAGTAGGTGGGGTGAGCAGGTTTGAAGTGGTTGACTAGGTTGTTTAATGTTATTTTCAAGGCGAAGAGGATGCCAGATGAGTGGAGGTGGAGTACGGTGGTTCCATTGTATAAGAACAAAGGTGATATCCAGAGTTGTAACAATTATAGGGGCATCAAATTACTGAGTCATACCATGAAAGTGTGGGAGAGGGTGGTTGAAGCGAGGGTGAGGATGATTGTGTCTGTATCCGACAACCAGTTTGGGTTCATGCTGGGTCGTTCGACTACAGAAGCTATACACCTTGTTAGGAGGTTGGTGGAACTGTACAGAGAGAGGAAGAAGGATCTGCACATAGTGTTTATTGACCTAGAGAAAGCGTATGACAAGGTTCCTAGAGAAGTTCTCTGGAGATGCTTGGAGGCAAAAGGTGTGTCGGTTCCCTACATTATGGCGATTAAGGACATGTATGATGGGGCTAAGACTCGGGTTAGGACAGTAGGAGGCGACTCTGAGCATTTTCCGGTTGTAATGGGGTTACACCAAGGTTCTGCGCTCAGTCCGTTCTTATTCGCCCTGGTGATGTACGCGTTAACACACCATATTCAAGGGGAGATGCCATGGTGCATGCTATTCGCCGATGACATAGTTCTGATTGATGAGTCGCGAGCCGGTGTTAACGAGAGGCTGGAGGTTTGGAAACATGCTGTTGAGTCTAAGGGTTTCAAGCTGAGTAGGACGAAGACGGAATACTGGAGTGTAAGTTCAGCGCTGAGCCAAGGGAAGAGGGCGTGGATGTCATGCGAGGCTTGATTCGCAGGTCATCCCGAGTAGAGGCAGCTTCAAGTACCTTGGTTCGGTTATTCAGGGGAGGGGAGATCGACGAGGATGTCACACACCGTATTGGGGTAGGATGGATAAAGTGAAGGTTAGCATCTGGAGTCCTGTGTGACAAGAGAGTGCCACCGATACTCAAAGGTAAGTTCTATAAAGCGGTGGTTAGACCGACCATGATGTATGGGGCTGAGTATTGGCCCGTTAAGAACTCACATATCAAGAAGATGAAAGTAGCAGAAATGAGGATGTTGCGGTGGATGTGCGGGCACACTAGGATAGATAAGATTAGGAATGATGATATTCGGGAGAAGGTGCACGTGACTCCCATTGATGACAAGATGCGGGAAGCGAGGCTTAGATGGTTCGGACATGTTCAGAGGAGAAGTCCAGATGCTCCGATACGGAGGTGTGAGCGGCTGGTTGTGGAGGGCACGAGAAGAGGTAGAGGGCGACCTAAGAAGTATTGGGGAGAGGTGATCAGGCAGGATATGGCGAGGCTCCAGATTTTCGAGGACATGACACTTTGATAGGAAGATGTGGAAGTCGAGTATTAGGGTTGTAGGTTAGGAGGTAGTTGAGTCGTGCCTTACTTCGTACCATTGTGGGACTAGCCATGTAGGATTTTTGTCTAAGATAGCTAGTGGCAATGTTGTGTCTTACTATTTCGCTTTTCAGTGCAAGTCCTATTTACTAGCTATCACTTTTGCTTTGCATTTTTCTTATGGATTTCATGGTGTTCCTATTTTTCTTATGATTGCTGTGGTTATACTAATATTGTCTCCCTTTGCTTTGCATCTTTCTTCTGGATTTCATGGTGTTTCTATTTCTCCTATGATTGCTGTGGTGATACTAATATTGTCTCCTTTTGTCCTTTTGTCTTTTTGTTTTCTTAAGCCGAGGTTCTTTCGGAAACAACCTCTCTATTCCTTCGGGGTAGGGGTAAGGTCTGCGTACACACTACCCTCCCCAGACCCCATTAGTGGGATTTTACTGGGTTGTTGTTGTTGTTGCTGTTTCTTATTTTTCAAGTGCTCACCTTCATTTTATTTTGGTGTAGTTGAAGCCAGGAAATGTGATTGAGAAAAAAGGTTAGCTTGCCAACATTTCTGTACTATGGTTCTGTATATGTCTATATACACATAGACTAATAATGATGTGGTGTTCTTTTGGCTATCGATTTCCTCAGGAAGGATTTATGAGGTTAGTTTATGCTAATAGCTGTCTTATCTCTCTCCTTAGTTTTATGCAATTTTTGCTTTCTTGTGAAGGCGAATTATCTTCATGAAATTGAACATTGTTTAGGTGGTAAAGGCACAACATACAACCCAAGGAAGAGGAGGAGCTATTATACAGGTTTGATATTGAGTCTCATGCATGCAATTTGCTCTTCTTATTTTTGAGATTCTTTCTCTAATTTCACAGTTTGATTTCTTCTTCCATTTTGTGAAATGCAAGAACTTGAAATTACACCTTCAGATCATTGATCTTATGTGATTATGTGCTCTATATAATCACATACTTGATAAGTAAAGAATGTTAAGCAAATAGCATCAATGAGCATTTGACACTCTTTATTGTTTTAGCTTCTTCCCACTGTGAATACCTTCCATCATATTTATCTTTCATGAATGAAACTTGGTTGCTTTCGCTTCCATTTGATCCATCCATTTGGATAACATTAATTGCAGTAATCAATCTAAAGCTGATGATAAAGCTCTAACCAAATTTAACATGGATATTAGGCAATTTTTGTCCGGGCTAGAACCAAACTCTACAGCTGATGAATCTAGGTTAGCGCCTAGGTTCATTTGTTGTTTCTAGTTTTCCTGCTAAGCACCTAGCATTTGAAGGTGGCTTTAAGCCAGTTTATATGGAAGATTTTCTTGTCGGTCATTTTTTATTCACAGAGTCGTCCAATTTTGTGCTGTCCGATGGCAACTCAGTTTTAACCATGTTCTATTGGTTATGCTGTTTGAAGGCTTGTGCCTACTTTCTCTGATATTTATAGGTTCATGTCACATGCACTTTTGAGTTCTTATCTCAAGCCAATAGTTGCTTCGCTTGTACCGTAGAAAAGAAATTATTATGTAAGACTTATGTCAGATAAATTATGGATTGTAAGTCTAGGAGAAAACAAAAATATATATTTGGAGTAGAAGGCAATGATGCAGGAATTACGTCCATTTTGTTGATTTCCGACTTTGAATACAGAACTAGTATACTCTTCCTTGTATCCGGAGTTTCCAATCTTTTTTTTGCTAAAGTGATGCCTATTGTGATTCTCATGATTTTGCCCTACTTCTGGTCATAAAACGTGTTGGATTAATGTTGACTCTGTGGTGCTTTCTCTAATTTTTTGCAGTTTCATCGTGGCAGAAACTTATGATTCTGGTTTCTCATATATATTTATGTATCGTTTTAGACAAAACACCACTAGTCCAGAAAATGTAAACTAAAGATTGTGGACCAATAGCATGTCGAATCTTTATGTACTTAATGTTGTAAAAACCCTAGTCAGCATTCAGCAGCATACTATCTGCAAATCCAAAGTAGCTAATCATCTAATCCAACTCCTTTTATTTTTTTGGAGAATGAGTCATCTAATCCAGCTCTATTTGATGTGAAAGCTTATTGACTTCTTTTCAGCGATAAGCTTCCACTGTTCAGCATTAATGGTCTTCAGGAGTAAATTTGCCTATCTTGCTTGAGAATAATGACAGAAGTTTTAGTGTTATCTCTTATTCGATGAAAAAAAGAACCCATAGAATAAGCATAGGCATTAATTTTAGTATTGGTTGTCAATAGCTAGAAGCTTAGTGGCTTTGTTCCTCTATTTTATAGACAATCACGAATGTGAGATATTAATGCTCTTGTTTGATAAGGATATATTAGTTCTGATTGTTGAAGTCATCAAAATCTTGATACAACTTTGGATTGATAGAATTACGATTCAGTTGGGATTTTATTCCTTGTTCTTTGTCAGTCTGAAACTTCATCTAAGTTGCTTACCTATTTTTCTCAACTTCCTAACATTTGCTAATCATTGATGAGATTAGCTGTTGTTATAATGTTTTATCTTTTATGTCTCGTTTCTTTCAACAAAATCAATTAATCAGTAATCAACATCTTATTATTTACTTACTTTTGTTCTTTGCGAAAACATTTTAGGTGGAGCTCCGTGATGTTGATAGTGGAAGCAAGTCGAATGAAAGATTTCGTACAGATGAACCTGTTGAAAGTATGAATTTTCACATCTCTAGTTGCAAAAACTCATTCATCATATTTGTTGTGTAACTTGTCTCGTGATATATTATGTATCTTTCTTAATAAGGGGTTCGTGCCATTTAATTTAAGGCTTTTGCATTTTGTTGTGTGAGCTTAGGCTTAATGAAGGAAACAATTTGATCTTTTAAGGTTGAATCCTAAGCTTGCAATGTTTTTTTGGCTATATAATTAGAGGGTTACACACTTACCTTCCCCGAGAGTTAGGCACCTAGAAGTTTAGTGCTTTTGCCGTAAATTGATTTGACAATAATGTTTGACAAGTTGTATTTAGCGGATTATAAATGATGTTAACACGATTACATCATTTCATACCTTTGATTCCTTTTGAGGTAAAATCATTTTATCAAATGATTCAATATGGTACATTGTAATAGCACATACATATTGATTCGGAATGTATGGATAATAGGATCCATGTGGTACATACTAACGTATTTTATCCTTGCTTACCAAGAAGTTAACTCACTTAAAGACTGGGACCAATCTTGTAAATTACCTCATTCATGTAGGACGATATCTTGAATTGCATGAGGCAACTTTTCTAATTCGTTGATTAGTTATATTAACTACATCCAAGTCTTTGCTGTAGATGAGCAGCCTGTTTCGCTTGACTCCATTATCTATACTATGCGAATTTCAAATGCATTTTGACGTTATTGGTCTTGCATGTGCAGGAGTATTTGTTGCAGAAAAGAGTTTCACGTACCTTTATACAGATGATGAAACCGGAAACATTGTGCTAATGGAGTGAGTTTAAGTCTGCACTTCCTGATTTTGAGTGATTTTTATACATAGACCTGATCAGTTACATGTCTATCAGTAAAACTGTATCCCAGTCCATTCTTCATCTTTTTCAATCCTATGCAGGCCTGAGACCTATGAGCAACTAGATGTACCAAAACACTTGTTTGGTGAATCTCATGTCTACCTTCAAGGTACTCTTACGTAGTGTCATCTGCTTAAGATTAGATATATCTATTTTATTGTACCTTATATTCATATGCTTTTATATTTATGTTGTGCAATTACTTTTGTGTCTTTCTAAAACTTTGCAAGATCCTTATTTTTAACAATTAAAGCTGAGTACGAAATGTCGAACAAATTCATGTATTATTTAGTATAAGATATAACTCATGGATGTTTTTCAAATTATGGTAATACTGTCTGGGAAACCATATCTTTGCTTAGGAAGATGGGAATTAGCTTTTGAAATTTCTAATATGGGATGCGCACAAGTCACCTACATAGAATGCATAACTTGTTCTAACAAAGTGCTGGTGCATGTTTCCCTGTTAAAAGTTTTATATTTTTTTTCTTTTCCCTTTCCTTTCTAAAATTTTCTTTTCCATTGTGCTATTTTCCACTTCAAAAAAATATAATAGAGAGAACTCATCCAGATTGATGGGATTTGTACATAAAAACATCACATGGATTGTGGAATGGAATCATTGAATTTCAAGTAGGTAATTGTCAAGCTTGGACAAATATCATGTGTCATTTGGTTTTTTGGAAGCTTGTTTCTATAAAGTAAATTTATTGATTGAGGAGGAATGAGAGTGGAAGGATCTAAAAGGGCAGAAGAAAAGCCTCCTGTGCAAATGGTTATTGAGATTTGGTTTGTCTGATGGAGTACTATGGACAGCAGTGCTGAAGGAGAGAGATGTTGCGCTCAAAGAATGAAGGGTGCATGTCCCTTATAAACCTGTACTATGTGGGGGTCTATGGAAACACATTAGATGTTTGTGCGAGGAATTAGCAGATCAAGCTAAACTGGGGTTTGGCGTGATGCCTGGTACACCAATCAAAAACTCGTTCCCGTACTCTATAGCATAGCTCTGTGTACTGAGCTTAGGTGGTGCAATACAAAACAGAGCAGGGTTGGTATAGTCAATTTTAGGAGGAGCTATAATGATTGGAGGGTTCTAGACAAAGCTGCTGGGTTTACCGCCGCATCCTTTCGCGTTAGACTTGAAGTTCTTCATAGGTAGGCAGGGTAGAAAATCAGGAGAATTGCTATAATGTGGAGACTGTACAATTCTCATCGGATACTCCAGATTCTCTTAAATGGAAGCATTAGAAAAGTGGAGTTTTTACTGTTAACTCCTTCAACAAGTTTCTGATTTTCCACTGAGTATATAACATCATATTGTTCTTGGAAGAAGATTTGGAGAAGCAAAGCCCATATAAAGTTGTATGTTTTGCTGGATCGTCCTATGAAGCTGCTTTCTCCCGACATAGCCTATAATAGAGGAGGGGTATGGTACTATAACAATAGTTGTCACATGTGTGCTGATGAATCTGAGGATGTCTACCACTTATTCATATTTTTGAACCCTGCAGCATATAGAACCCTGGTATTTAAGTTGGAGAATGGCTGAGGGGTGGGCTTTATGCACCAAGTTTCAGACTGTGATAGCCCTTGGGGATTTTTCGGTTATTATAAAAAACCACCTATTCATACATTGCCCCTTGGCATCACAGCAATGGCAGTTCTTTCTCAGTCTCCTATAGTGAAAGGGGTTGAGTTTTCTATAACCTGTTGTAAATACTCATGCAGAGTTTTTGTGCTCAATAAAATATGTCTTGCATATTCCACTGGAGAAAAAAATGTCTTACTTATCCGGACAAAAGAAGAGAAAACCTTCCCCGTACAAGATGCGTACAAAAATGGAGAATCTTCATATTTAAAAAGTGATTCTTTATAACAACTAAAAACCCAGTGTAATTCCACATGTGGGGTCTGGGGGAGGGTAGTGTGTTAGTCTTTGTATTGTCTTATTCTTATATTTCTGTTATTACTTATTGTTTATAAAAAGCAAAAAATCATCTGTCCCCATTGTAGAAAAAACACAAATGTTTTCACTAGTTTGTGCAAAGGACTCACACAAAGGACTCCTCTACTTTCCTTTGTATTGCATGAACTCTACTTATTTAATCACCAAAAAAAAAAGGACTCCTCGACTTTCCCATATGCTCTAAGCTCTTAGATTTTTCTTGCTCATATGATCCTAAGAAATGCTAAGGGAACTACTTCCCATACTGTTCGCTTCTGTCACTTCCTTTTGAACTTCTAGCCTAACAATGTGTCTTAACACAGCCCACATTGCATAACCAACTTTTCCATGCTATGTGTGGAACTTGAGGTAGCTTTTTAGTATGGTATTGGTCGAATTGTAACATTTATTTAATAGCTTCCATGTTACAATGCCCTCTGCTGGGATTTGAACGTGAGTTCTCCTTCTACTTCATTAACCACTAGGCACACACCCTTATGTGCTCATCTAGAAATAATACTATTTCTACTTCTTTGATGAGTATGTTCAAAGAGGGACTGACTGATTGTAGAGGAATATTTCCAACATCATGTTAGGCATGGTCAGAAGGTAGATAAAAGACCTACTCTTTAATTTTTAATGATTGCACAACTTATGCAGAGGAGTTTCATGTCTGTTGACTTTTGCTTATTAATGGTAAGCAACTGGTGGAACCACTTTATACATAGGTTTTTATGAATGAGAAATGAAGTAGGACTATTTCGCCTTTGTCCTTGGGCTCTATATTACTTGAGATAGTCCTTTTGACAGTATGCTATTCATCTCAATTCCTTATCAAGAGTGATACCAGCAGTGAAAAATAAGTCATCAAATATTTAACTTTCCCGTCTTAATGTAGTATGTCTGTGCCTTGTCATAGTAGTTCCTATTGATGTTCTATGTGCAAATGTTCCTTTTTTTTTCCTTCTCTTTTTTCCTCCGCCTTAACAACTATAGGTGGAGGGGGTATAACTATGTTCCTTTATTTCCTTCTTGTCTATCTACATATTTCCCATGAAGTTAGCACGTTTTCTTCTTTAACATTATAAATTTCTTGTTTTTCTTGTCTGCTTTTTCTTTTTGATCGACCATCTTTGTTGTGACATGTTTGTAATTGTGCTAAAAGATGAAAAATTATATAATTCACAGATGATATGAAAGTCAGTGTGCAAATGTATGATGGAAGAGCAATGTCTGCATCAATTCCTACACGAGTAACATGTACTGTTGCTGAATCCGAAATTCCCATGAGGGCGTCAGCTACTCCACAGTATGTTAGCTTCTCATCCTTATGACTGTTTTCTCATGTAATTGAAAGAACCTTTTTCAGTTTGTCTGGTAAATTATTCCTGGAATTAACAGTACTTTCTGATTGACTACAGTCACATCTCTGCAGATAAAGAAGGTTTTGCTATTTTCTACTATTTATTATCTCTCTGATAAAAATAATTTGTAATCTTTTCTATTGATAGGTATAAGAAGGTTTTGTTGGACAATGGTCTCACTGTGCAGGTAAATTGTAGCATTAATTTTCCAACAGTTATATCATGGATTGAGATTGTAGCATTATTCTGCGGTTTCCCCTCTTTTTTTTTTCTTTCAAGTGCTGGGGGTTGATGTTGGTATGTTGCTTGGGAACTGCTTTACCTTTGGATTCCAAGGCAATAGTTGCCATAAGCTCCCTCCCAAGTCCCACCTCATAAGAAAGAAGGAAAGAGAAAACACAGACATTTTAAGTTCATTTCTTTATTATGGATGTGTCAATCCTGTCTCTTTCACATCTCTCTCTGACTTTTGCTGCAAGTACTACCTATTTTTTGCATCGGACTCTTGAATGATTTGATGTTTGCTAAATCATGTAGTCTTCATTATGGAAAATGTGAAATACGTAATCGAGCAATATCTATCACATGGAGTGTAGCTGTGCAAGTTCTTGACTTCCTTCTTTACATCTTACCCCTTTTCTAGGTACCAAAACATATCTTAGAAGGGGACAAGATTATCGTTAGCACCACCGACAACTCTTACATGAGCAGGTGAGTGAATGGTTACCTTGTTCCTCGTCCGTTTCAGCATTTGTTACTGCTATCTATCTCTCTTCATTGTTAATATTCTTTGCATGCTTTTGAATAAATTCGTATCAACTCCATTCCCTCTATTTGACATCTCTCTTCAATCGCAGAGCTTAGGAGCAGGACTTTATTGGATAACTTCGGAATGAGAGCGATCGGCGAATTATTGATTATTGACAAGCAAGGTTTTGAGTTAAATCTACTATTGACAAATAGTTGGAGTTTATTAGAATCACAAATTACAGTACATTTTTTTTGGGCAGAGTGTTTACATGAGAAGCATATCTTGAAAGTGCGATTTTAAGTTTTTCATAAAGCCTTAACTTATGTGGTACTACAGGGGGCAGAATGTTTATCAGAATAAAGATCACCCCAATTGATGCTGTTTTGCTGCCTCCTGGGTTTAAGCATCTTTGGGTCCTGTAGCTTATTCTCTTTGGGTGGAGATCCTCCAGTGAATTTTGGTCAAGTATTGTTCAATGCAGCTGCTGATGGATATATGCCATGTGTACACCCAGATTATTCAAGACAGATTTGTTGGGTCCAAACGCACACGCAAGCGTACACGATCGACAAGTAATAAAGTGATAAGAAAGTATCGTTCCTACGAGGATTTATGATCAACTACTGTCCAATCTAAGCTATTTATAAATTTAATGCTCAAGTGAGTGTGAAGAAGAATGTGATTTTTATAACTAGATTACTACGATCTAATAAGCAGGCAAGAAAATAAGAACGCAAGTAGAGCAATTAAACACTTAGAAAGAATTCAATGAGTTGAGGATATTTCAGGGTGTCACGCCCCAAAATCGAGAAGCGCGATCGGCGCTCAACTAAGTGAACCCGACCGAGCAAGCCTATTAGATTCCTTCTACCCAAACTCATTCATGAATAAAGAGAATATGTTTTCCTTAATTAAACAATAAAGTGGTCATGTCTGCAATTACCAATTTCTTACCATAAGTTTCACCATTTTTAAAGTCTCAAATGGACAGTCTCAAATGGACAAGTAATACAATCACAACATAGCATAGTTTGTCTTTCCCAGCACCAATACACAACCCACACTATGTTTACGGAGCCTCTATAGATAAAGAAGAGTGCAATGATAATGCCGGCAACAAAGCCCCGGCTATACCTCAAACAGAATACACAAAGTACAAAAGATTCATGACCTTGGAATGAAGTGGGGTTCACCAAGTCAGCTGGGAAGAAGGTGCACTGCTATCACTGATCAATATCTCCTGCTGTGGAACCACCTGCATCCATTGAAAGATGTAGCGCCCCTGACAAAAGGGACGTTAGTACTGTCAAATAACACCAGTATGTATAACTAAACACCCTCTCAATAGAATAACAAATAATACAAACAAGATTATCATAATATCAATGAAAGCCTTAATTAACATCAAACCTCAATTTAGGATCAAGACAATGTTCAAATTAATTTTCATATCTCACATTGGGAGATTTTTAGTATCGACATACCATTGTGCACAATACCAGTACAACTGTATTCTCAGTACGGAGTCCGATCACGACCCGATCGGCTAGGCTATCTCATTAGAGACATCAACCACAATTACTCTCAATATCAATACCACCGTCTTTAACACGGAGTCCGATCATGACCCGATCGGCTAGGCTATCCATTAGGGACATCGATCACAATTACAATTTTAATTACAATTTCCAGCACAATCACCACCATGAGTGCGGCATGGTGTCCGATCACGACTCGATCGGCTAGGCTGTCTTATTTGAGACATCAACCTTTTTATATCAATCATCGCATTTCATAATACTTTCACATCTTTTCATTTCATTAGCACTAGTGGCCATAATTATAAGATCATCCTTGGCACGTTGGCCATATTCAGTATTTCATGCTCACCTTATCAATTTCAAATATCATCCTCATCATCAACAACAAACACAATTCAAATCAAAGTGTGTAGTACACATGTGAGCAATTTAGAGTCTAATGCACATCTACATTTCACAAAATTTGACATAATAGCCTTCATTTGAACTTGACTTAAAGTTGAAACATTATTAATGCACAACCCATATTTTAACACATCCTCAATTGGTAACTTAACATGAATAGAGCATTTGAGATGCTTGTTGAACATATATCTTTCAACCCAATCTTACTCGGAATAGCCAATTTCATAATGAATCATTCAGGACTTACATAATTTACATAAATATCGTGGGATTCAATTATAAGAGAAGAGTTTAGCCAACATACCTCAATTGAGCTTGCTTAAACTCTAAAACGTTCCAGAATTCTTAGCAACTTCAATCTATTTTAGAAATATAACAAATTGAATCAAAATTAGGAAGATGATCATGGTTCTAGCTCATTTGAGCATTTTATCAAACACTAGGTGCGCACAAGGTTTCAAGGTCCTTTTATGGAGGATTCCATCATCCCACAAACCAATTTTTACCATGCTTAGTTCAACAATCTTCCTACACCCCTTGATATCACATGCATGTAAAATAATCAACTCTCATGCCCAAAAATTATCTTGCTAATTACCCATTTTCAGATGATTTCGAAATTAGGGTTTAGGGTGTAGAATCTTACCTCTAAGATGAAGACCTAGTGAGCTTGCCTTCTTAATCTTCCAAAACTTGAGCAAGAATTGAAGAACAATTATTGAAGAACACCTTCTCACTCTAGGGCACTCTCTCTCATTCTAAAATGTCATATTATATCTCAAAAATATCCCAAAACGTGTATTTAACGAAGTAGGATCGAATTTTAAAAACCCAAAAATGAAGCTCCGGAACAGGTTCTGCGATCGCATATCGGTCACATAATTGGTGTCTAAAATGACCAAATATCTGCCTGAGTCTGCGGTCACTACGCGGTCCGCATACCTGTTCTGCGGCCGCATAGTGCACCGCATAACAGTTATGCGGTCGCATAGTCGACCGCATAATTGCTTCCAACTGACCTAATTAACTGCCTCATTCTGCGGTCCGCAGAGTGATTCTGCGGTCGCATAGTGAATCGCAGAAATGCACTTTTTCGCCAAAAATGTTTCTTTACTTTTCGGTGCATTGTTCAACCCAAAAAGTCCGAGCCGCGGCGAGCAAGCTCGCCGCGAAGAATTTCTATAATACTCAACACATAAAACTAATTCGGCACCACGAAACATTATTTCTTTTGCAAAAATTTTACGGGACCTTACAGTATCCCCCACTTAGGATCATTCGTCCTCGAATGAGGGTCAAAATCTGTTATTAGCATCTTATGCAACTCAGTTTTTCATACCACACACCAGCAACCCCAAATTTGACTAATTCCCTAAATTTTAAAAAATTTCGCCAGAGCTTCCTTTGTAACTAGGCCTATCCACCTGTCAGAGAGCCCCAGAAACACATCCTAACAACATATAAGTAATCCAACAACGTAACATAAAACAAAACAACACCAATTGTGGCCTCACAAGCAATATATTTCCAGAAAGGAACACCCTTAACACCAATTGTACAGTTGATACAAAATTCATAGAAAGTAAGTCTTATAATTTTCCTAGATCATAACTTTATAAATACATAGTTATTCAAATAAATATGGATACTTTTTCTTCATTTCTTTCTCGGCCTCCCAAGTAGCCTCTTCAACCTGTTGGTTTCGCCACAACACTTTCACGGAGGCAATTTCTTTATTTCTCAATTTTCAGACTTGCCGATCAATAATAGAAACCAGAATCTCTTCGTAAGTCAATTTTTCATTCACCTCAATAGTCTCCACCGGAACAATGAGTGTCGGATCTCCAACTACTTTCTTCAACATAGAAACATGAAACACCGGGTGTACTAATGACATCTCAGGTGGTAGCTCAACCTTGTACGCCACCTCACCGATCCTCTGAATGATTTTGTACGGTCCGACATATCTCGGACTCAATTTCCCTTTCTTACCAAATCGCATTGCCCCTTTCATGGGGAAAACTTTCAATAATACCCAATCATCTTCTTTGAACTCCAAATCCATACGACGAATATCCGAATAGGATTTCCGACGACTCTGAGCAGTTTTCAACCGCTCCTTAATGATTTTAACTTTTTTCATGCCCTGATGCACGAGGTCTGGCCCTATCAACTCTGCTTTCCCAATTTTGAATCACCCAATGGGAGATCTACATCTCCTACCATATAAAGCCTCAAACGATGTCATTTGAATGCTAGCTATTGTTGTAGGCAAATTCTATGAGTGGTAAACGATCATCCCAACTACCTTTGAAGTGTAGAACGAAAGCACACAACATATCCTCAAGCGTCTGAATAGTCCGCTCTACCTGCCCGTCAGTTTGCGGGTGAAAGGTTGTACTAAGATTCACCTGAGTACCCAAACCTTGCTGAAATTTATTCCAAAAATTAGCAGTGAATTTTGCCCCCCGATCAGAAATGATGGAAACTGGGGTGCCATGCAACCTAACTATTTCTTTGATATACAACTGAGCATACTGCTCCGCTGTGTCGGTAGACTTAACCGGCAAAAAGTGTGATGACTTCGTGAGTCAATCCACAATCACCCAAATTGAGTCAAACTTGCGTGAGAAGAGTTTGACCCAATCTTACTCGGAATAGACAATTTCATAATGAATCACTCGAGACTTATATAATTTACATGAATATCGTGGGATTCAATTCTAAGAGAATAGTTTAGCCAACATACCTCAATTGAGCTTCCTTAAACTCTAAAATATTCCGGAATTCTTAGCAACTTCAATCTATTTTAGAAATATAACAAATTAAATCAAAATTAGAAAGATGATCATGGTTCTAGCTCATTTGAGCATTTTATCAAACACTAGGTGTGCACAAGGTGTCAAGGTCCTTTTATGGAGGATTCCATCATCCCACAACCCAATCTTTACCATGCTTAGTTCAACAATCTTTCTACACCCCTTGATATCACTGCATGTAAAATAATTAACTCTCATGCCCAAATATTATCTTGCTAATTATCCATTTTCAGATGATTTCAAATTAGGGTTTAGGGTGTAGAATCTTACCTCTAGGATGAAGACCTAGTGAGCTTGCCTTCTTAATATTCCAAAACTTGAGCAAGAATTGAAGAACAATTATTGAAGAACACCTTCTCACTCTAGGACACTCTCTCTCACTCTAAAATGTCAGATTATATCTCAAAAATGGCCCAAAACGTGTATTTAACGAAGTAGGGTCGAGTTTTAAAAACCTAAAAATGAAGCTCCAAAACAGGTTATGCGGCCAGATTATGTTTCGTGGTTTTAACCAATTAGGCACCACAAAACATATTTTCTTTTGCAACACTTTTACGGGGCCTTATAGTTATGGGATTAGCGTCTCTCCTATTGCGTTTTTCAGGTTGATGTAATCACTAATTTGTTGATTAGCAAGGTTTATTATGCTCAGGAAGTTATTTCGACGCTTCGCTCGCCTATAAGTCAACCTAAGACTTTATGTCTATAGAATCAAACTTGACAAGAACACACGTATATTTCCTGCAAAAATAACTAATGCAACTAGAATATGTCTATCCTAATTGCGAATCTATTCTCTGATGCCCGGATTCAAGAACTTACTCTATTCAATCCTCTATGCAATCTATAGTTCCCACTTTTGAGTTCAACTGTAAACTCATAGATAGTACTCTATTATTAGCTACGCAATAGAATAATTAAGTACAAGATTGAATAAACAAATTAATATGATAAAGTCAAGCAAAATAATCAACCGTCAAATTACAATAGTCAAGAACGACTCATAACCCCAGAATAACGAGATTCTTAGCCACTCATGTTCATAACAATAATCAAAATATCATTTTTAAACATAAAAGCTATGAATACTAGACGAAGGATGGAAGAATCGATGAATTCTGTGCTCCTGAGTGTTTCGTACTTGTATTTTTCTCTCAAAGTGGTGTCTCTCCCTCCAAAATAGGTTTAGGTTTGCTTTTATACGAGTTGGGAGTGTCCTAGGGTTGAAATGACCAAGTCCCGGGAAAAATAGGAAAAGTCCCCGCTACCAGCGCCCATGGTAGTGCGGGGCGCTAGCCCTAGCGCTGGAATTTTTAAAGATCTTATTTCCGCGCCACAAGTAGCGCCACACGCTAGCCTGGGCGTTGTTTTGTGGCCTTTTTTCCATTTCATCCCCTTTTTGCTTCAATTCACGTACCTTCGTCTCATATTGCCTCCGGATGATTCCTACACATAAAAATACCACGAATTATCACAAATTCCTAAACATGAGAGTAAAATGCAAGGCAATATGCATACAAATATACATACTTTAAGACAAATATAAACAGCCCACACTTATACCCTTGCTCGCCCTTGAGAAATGGAACTATAACTACATCCTAACAACGTACATCTCAACTAGGGATGAGCAATTTAATTTTTCAATCATGCACTCTACCTTTGACTATAATTGATACGGTAATCAAACATGAACATACGAAATTCACATTCTTCCCGTTTTAAACATGCCCAAGTATACACAATGCAATTCAACCAATTCAAACAACCTATCCACAACCACCCTACCTCAAGAGCCGACTCGTTACCACTAAGCACGCTCAACTAGCGCACTCACCCAACAAGAGAAGTTTACAACATTACCAATCCATCATGAGATCATGTGCCATGACCAACAAACAAGAGAGTGAATACAGAAATAGTCCACACATTCAAATATAACTTTGAACATAAATTAAGGACATCACATAATTGAGCAAAAGTCGCTCACTCTCACAAAGAATTTCATATGCATCCCGTGGTCGTACCATAAGCTTGCATGTAGTGTACATCTCTACTAATCTAAGATATCCAAGTCTAGGATCAATTAGTGGGCGAACACGTTTTCTTCTCAACCAATTCACTCCCCACAAACCATCCACAATATAACCCTTTCTTCAATTAAGCACTTCTATATCCCAACTAGCACGAATTAGTAAGATTAGGAGGTGTGTTTTATCTTCTTTTTGACTATCAACATTATTTGTCTATTTTTTTCTTTCAATTTTTATCTCTTTTTTTTTCTACACACACTCCATACATTAAGATTCATCGGCTAGTGGTATTTTTCACAACTTTAGTGCACCATATGGGCCCTTCTATGGTTCTACTCGAAAGCTACTTCCCAAATCTCTCACCTTACTTCTTTTAGCGCCTAAGTGCCTTCAGAGGTAAAGGTTCAACAAGCTCAAATTAAGAATAAAATAGGGATACGACTTGTAATGTGGGTGTCAAGGAAAAGGTCTATTGTCTCAAAAGGGGCTAGCAACATCAAAACGTTATTTGTAAGTGACAAGCACATCTATGATCAAGCAAAGAATTGCCTACACCATTTTCCAGTCTAGCATAACTTAATGATTTCGCTTCGAATAACATATAGGGCAAGTTTTAGACTACACAGGATAGCACAAAATAAAACAAATCCTCACACACACATTGGCCCTATGACATCAACATCAATATCATCCTAATCATCTGATCCTTTGTGAGTATTCTCATCCTCCGATGGGTGAATAGGACTGCCAGGTGCCATCCCCAATATTTCCTTTGAAGAACTGGATAGATCATTGCGTATATGCATACGCTCCTCATCCGTCATGCCCAACTTGCTCATTATCACAATCATGGATCTATAGAGATACCTGTTGAAGTTTTCATCCCTTTCATTCTGTACAGCTTGGCTCAACTTGGACGTAGACTCCAACAAGGAAGTAATGTCCATCAATCCATTTGGTGCCTCCACCACCTCATCATAACCGGGGTACTCAAGTACCTCACGAGAGAGCATGTACTGCGTCAACAGGTTGCCAAAGAAGAATCTTTTTATTTTCTACCCAAACCGTGTGCGCGCCATCTCCCATAACATGATCTCACCCACATTGATGGGCCACCCAATCATCAAAAAAAAATCAAACATACCCGAACCGATTGCACTTATTGTTGTGCTCTACCGGCATCAGTCTGGCCTACATAAAATTCTGCCACACCTTGACAGTTTTGTTAAAGTCGAAGCAGAGCATCTCAAGATGTGCAACTACCTTACTCCTTGTCCATTTTGCATTAGAATCGACTCTACATAGAGTGTGACAAATAGCCTGGTAGCTTGGGCAGTTGACAAACTTTTGCAGCCTCTGCGGGTTAGGGCAATCAACTCCTAATAATTTGCATAACGAATCCCTATCCATTGGCACTTCCTTTTTGCGGACCCACAGCATGAACTGATACCCATTCCAATTTGCATAGAGCTCCCTCACCATGCTCAAATTTGCATGTCCCGTGCACTCAAGGAACTTATCCATCTTCATATCTCTCAACCGTGCTAGCACATCAGGGAAGTTCTTCTCCAGAGTGGTCACAATGATCCCCATTTCATAGACAAACCACCTGTTGACGGCCAATTTTGACCCTCCCTTTTTAAATTGATTTATTTTGCTTAATAATTTAGAATAATTATTTTTAAAGTGTTTCCTAGTAACAAATACTTATCTTTACAAATTAATTAAGTATTAATTTTAAAATTAATCACATAGTATTAACATTATGTAATTACAAATATATTTACTATTTTTAAGATTATTAAAATAATTCTTATATATAAATTACACGTGTTCTATAATTAATTTGATAAATTACTATTTAATTTCTAGTTAATTAGATTATTATGTGAAATTCGAAATTAGTGTTGCAATTCAAGAAAAACAAAGTGTTTATAAATAGTTAATTAAAGTAATTAGTAGTATATATAGTAATTATATTTTTATCACATTTATTAAAAATTGTTAAGTTTATTTAAATCAAATTCAAAAAGGGATTAAAAGACATAGACTACAATTGCAATTCTCAAATCAAAGACAAAATGGCCATTTTTAAATTATTTTTGGCCAAGTTAGCAAGCCCAGCCCGAAATATACCCAATCCAAACACTATCTCCTTCCCTACTGGCGATCCAAGCCATTCTCTTTGCACCAATCAGCTCGCGCCATGTCACCTCTGTGTAACACTCACACAAGAAACACAAATGCATTTGAGCTGTTGATCCATCTAATCAATGACACATGTTTATTCTCTGATTTTTCTTTTAATTTTAATACCCGCCCCAGAGATACAATCTCAACCGCCCAAAACCCCATCATCCAACGGCCACCAAAATTCCCCCCTAAAATCCTAATTAACCAAATTATTAGGATCGTTGATCTCATAGATCAACGGTTCATGTTCGATCTCTCACCATTTAACCTAGAGACCAACTCCCATTACCCCCAAAACCCTAATCATTTTCACCCAGCTCCGCCGCTCTCATTTCCCATTTCTCTCTCTTTTCTCTCAACCCTTCCAACCCATCAATCAGAGAAAACTTGAACGAATCGGTACAAATTCACAATACCTTCACCAAATCGTCCTTCCATCCCCCAATCCCACTAATTTCCCCTTTTTCTCTCCGAATCTGAGAGATTAGACATGGCCAAAACCCCATTTCTTCGTTAACTTATAGATTCATCTCCTTTGTCCCTAGGAGATGAAGCTAGTGAGTCCAGTTTCCATTCTTGTCGATTGAATTCAAAACCACCATGTTGAAACCCTAGAACTATATGATGAAACTTCATTTCATCTGATTTCTCCACTCGTTCCTCCAAGTCGGAACATGCATGTGCATGTTTCAGAGCTTTATCATAAATATTCTGTACCCAGAGGTCAAATGTAGTGACCTTTGGGCGTTTAGGCTTTGTCCGATGAGTTTTCCTTCAACGATCAATTTCTCTTCACTTAGGTAAAAACTATCACTAATTCCCCTTTGTCTTTGAGTTTTTTCACTCGATTTGCTATCATCATTGGTCTTTTGTCACATTCCACTACTGATTTGAATATGTAAACCCTAAGAGCCTTAAGTGGCACTATAAATAGAGCCTTTAATGTTCTCACCAACACATGACCGAACATTGAAAAAACATCTACACAATTATCTAAGAACAACTCTAAGATCAAAACCTAGGGTTCCTTACCATTTCATTTTTCGTTTCTGAGTACTATTGCTGCTTCGAGCTTGAAGCTTTTGGGGTCTTAAGAAACTAAAATAGATCTTTATTTGGTCTGCTGCCCTCGAAAAGGCAGTGCATTTCTAATTTCTCTCTTTTGCTAATCTTATCAGAACGTTATGAATGTGCTGGCTATCTTCTGAGGAATATAGTTGTTTATGACGCTTATAACTAGCATGGAAATGTTTATTTTTGTTTGTGATAATATGCTATCTGCCTATGATCACATGTCCTATCTCTTGAGTCTTTAATTAATAATTGATCAAGTTATTATGTGATTCTTGCTGACTTTCATTTCTGAGTCTAAATAATCTACATGACTAAAGTTGTAATGTGCCTTGAATGATTGTTCATGCTTACCTAATCTTCATAGCATTTCACTGATGATTTTGTAGTGATATTTACCTTTACATGTTGCTTCTCTGTATTTTGTTTGTCTTATGGTCTAGTTTATTATTTGACAATCTTGATTAAGATGAATCTGAAAATTCATAAGTTCATATCATTTGACTGAAGCATAAAAATCTAAGTATGCCTTCCTTCTCTATACTTGTATCTGCTAACTCTGAATGCAACTTCTGAGATGCCATTATGGCATTCTCATGATTACCAAACTGTTGGTTGCATCTGTATGAAACAATCTTGTTGAATTGAACTTTCTCCTTTTCATGAATACCAACAACTCTACCGTACATGTCATGCTAAGATTAAGTTACCCTTTCTTCATAAAAATAAGTCATGATCATGTTTTGTTATAGTTGACTGGTAGTTGTTGTTAAGTTAAATTTAGCTGTCTCATGTTTAAATGTAACCCTCAGTTGCATGTTTAAGTCAGAACTAGTCTAGGTGTAGTACTTCCCTGTCTTTAACCTCTTTAAGCTACTGTTGGCTTTGTGAAGCTTATATGCATGTTATCATTAAGTTATCTTCCATAAAAGTAGGACCTAGTTATTCTTGTTATGATCAAGTGATAATTTTACTACTAAGTATGATTACTTCTCATTTAAATGCTAATCTAGACTATACACGTGAGGTAAACTTGTTCTGGTGTTATATTATATGTATAAAGTTACAACTTTACTTGAGGTGTATATATGTCTGACCGAATACTGTATGTTCTTGTTTGGCTCCTGATCTCATGCTTTGTCCTGAACTACCTAGTCCTCTCCTTATTGTCAATATGAAATTGAATCTGATCCTTAAATATTGTAAGAAATCCTTGTTTGATACTGTCTAAACATAGTGTCTTGTTTAGAGCTAGTACTGTTAGGAATGTGATCCTGTTGAGCCCATATGGATTCCATGTTTAAATCTGTGAACCTACAGTCATATTGAGAGTTTGGTCATGTTTCTGATATCTTCGGTAACTTCTGTAAAAGGTGCTAGTTGTGAATTTATCTGAACCTTTATTAATACTTCTTGAAATTCCAAGTAATGTTTCTAACCTATGCATGTGCTAGTAGAAAACTAATAAGTTCATAGTTAGTTTGCTGGGGTATGCGCATATGTATTTTTGTGTTACTGCATATATGAACTCTGTATAACCTACCTTCCCTTTGAATGTATTCTTCTCTAATGTTTGGACCTTTAACAGTATGTTATGATTGTTTCTAGTTCTCCCCTGTGTGTGTTCGAAAGTCAAACCTTTAGATTTACCTGATATGTATTCTTTATTTGGTATCAAAATGTAGAATTGTTTGTGTGCTCTTATGTTATTCTATTAGGAGAGGAAGTATATTTTATGGTAAGTGATGCTATAGCACTTAGTTTATATTGAAAGGGCCTTATTAGTACTTAAACCCATAGGAAAAATAATTCGTTAGTGGTTAAGGATATTTGGGAGTGGAGTTTGACTCTAGGTTGGGTTGCCCTCCCTGACACAAGCATTGCCCTAGTCCTTGAGTCCCTTGGGAACTTTGAAGTGTGGGGGGATTCAAAGGGGGTATCGACCTTGAGTAGAACTCCCTGCTTAGCCCTTAATTCATTGACACTTTTGGTTCTTTAGGGGTTTAGTGTTTAATGACAACGAAAGATTTTCAATATAAATTATTTGCCATGTATAACTGCCACATCAGTATAATTTCTCATATTGTTAGACTATTGATGTTTTAATTTGGTTCCAGCCATCTGTTTATGTATGTTTCATGCATGGTTAAATGTGCTGAAAATATGGAGTATGATTCTAATGACTTTCTTTCTCTTTTGTGCATGTACACTCGTTTGGGCTTGCTGAGTTCCTAAGGAACTCAGACCCAATCCCAACCGTGTCACATCTTTGGAGAATCAAAAGTCAGTTGTAGCCATATCACTCTCTACTGCTAGGCCTGCCTTCTTGAGGCCCAATTACCAAAGTCCAGTTCTCTTTCTCTCAATTCATTTGTTATTATTCATTGCTTCTTCAATCTAGTTTATTGCTTTATTACTTTTATATATTGCTCTGTTGCTTTGTCGTATTTCGTTGTCATGTATTTAACATTCATATATTTGAACACATACTTTATCTTCATGCGTTAATATCATATGAAACCTAGGCAAGCTTTAAACAATATAGGATTTAAAAGGAATTAGTTAGTAACTAATCCTCATTTCGCTAATTATAATCTGCTTGTATCATATATTATCATCTCTAACTTGCCTTTTCTTAAAAGATTTTTGAAGCCCAGAATTTAGTCAAAACAGCAACCCCGTCTTAAAAAAAACTAGAAAGAAATCGTCAGCTCTACTATCAAGAGGTAAAAATCAAATTTTATAAAGGCAAAGTACTATTGCCCAAATGGATTTTCAAAAGACCGCTTCTCTTCAGATTTTAGAAATCAAAGTACAGTCAGGTTCACCTACTTACGAATACCTTTTAGAGTTATATGAACAACTATTCCTTAAATCAACTATTTTCATAACTTAACTTCTTTTCTACAAGCCTCATAAAATATAGACCACTTACATACCTATTTAGACAAGAGTGGGTTGCTCTAGTGGTGAGCACCCTCCACTTCCAACCAAGATATTGTGAGTTCGAGTCACTCCAAGAACAAGGCGGGGAGTTCTTGGAGGGAGGGAGCCGAGGGTCTATCAGAAACAGCCTCTCTACCCTAGGGTATGGTAAGGTCTGCGTACAAACTACCCTCCCTAGACCCCATTAGTGGGATTATACTGGGTTGTTGTTGTTGTTAGTTATATACCTATTTCAGAACTCTTTTAACATATCCCCAAACTCCTTTATAAATTCACATTCCTCTTAAGTCTCACATCCCTTTTATATACTCTCCCTTGGATATATAGTAAGCCGTACTTTTAATAGTAATTAAGCATAGTATAAATAACTGATCCCTTAAAATTAGTCTAAGTCCTATGGAGCTACCTCAGGTTAAATAGGTAGACCAATAAAAATCGTGACTTAGTAATTAAATAGGTACCCTAATATACCTTCAAATATTAGGTGGCGACTCTCTTTTATCAACAACATAGAAACCACAAGTTGAATCTTATTTTGTTTAGTGCAAAATAGGATGCAACACTGCCCATATGGCTCAAAGCTATGATACCACTAGATGGTGTCCTCATGAACTAGATCCAATTAGGGCCATGGTCCCGATGGTTCCCTACTGGACCCGCTCGCAACCTTCTTGCCTTTTGCTTGCCGAGGTGACCCTTCACCTTGCTTGTGCTTTTTAGGAGGGGGAGCAGTAGTAGAAGACTTCCCCACTCATTTTTCTTTGTTAGCACCGTCACGAACCATAGCAACATACAACACAATTAGTTTGGATGTGAGAATTAATCAAGAAAACCACTTAAGGTTATTGTGAGAGTCAAAGAGGACCCCACACTTAAAACCGAAGGCTATGTAATATACTCACAATAGTGGTTCAATGTTGCACCACAAGGTAATGGGTACTCAAGACTTCCCCATTCCACACAATTATATTCCAAGTGCTATTTCATACACTAACAAGTAATCACTATAGCCATGGCTTAGCCTTAGGGCAAGCAAGAAACACTTGAGTCCCAATTACTACAACTAATATAATATACTAACTAATTCTAACAAGAGGCTACAATGTATATTACACATGATACAATGTGTGAGTAATGTGATCATGGAATGGAGAACATGGAACACAAGCTTCGGGTTATGTAAAATCACCCCCAAACACCTCACACTTAGCCCAACATCATATACAAATACACTCGGCTACTCAGGCTTCACCGGTGCATAATTTACTCTTTCAAGCATTATGTCAAATACGTGGTGGGCATCAAGTGTGTGCAACTCAATTCAACAATGATGGAACATGGTGGCCGTCCCAAATTTTAAATGAAGTAGAGGGAATTGTAGTTTACTACTCCGTAGAATAAATTCACAACTAATTTTTAGCAACCCATTCATTGCACATAAAGTCCACCCACCATATAATTATAGGTTCTAAAAGAAAACTAGGGGAGATTGGGGAGTGAGAGTCGTTTGGGATGGGAGGGAGGATTACAACTCAAAGAAACCACAAAATACAAGAAAAGAAGGGAGAATAAGACACATACTTTTGAGTTTGAGAAGAAAGCACACAAAAGTAATGGAGAACTTGAGAGAGAGAGAGAGAGAGAGAGCGTGCGAGAGAGAGAGAGAGAGCGCACGAGAGAGAGAGAGAGGAAGAGAAAGAAGAACGATCGGGGAGAGAGAAGGGTTTTTTTTTGGGGGGGAGGGGGGTAGGGTTATTTTTAATTAGATGGGGGAATGGGTATGGGTTAGTAGGTGAGTGTAGATAGGTATCCGAGTCAAGTGTTATGGGTTATGGGTACAAGAAATAATAAAACAAAAATAATAAAAGAAAAAGGAAAAAGAAAAAAAAAATATATACTCACCTGCCCCCAGCCCAGCGCGTCGCTCTAGGCCTGGCGCTGGACCTCTTTTTTGTTTATGTGTTTTTCGCCCCACGCAGCGTGGGGCGCTGGTCTGGGTGCTAGTTTTCAACTTTGTTTGAATGAACATCCCCACCAACCTGAGCACTTAGTACATCCATTATACACGTCCCGCACCATTCCTACATATAATTTCTATGACTACAAAGAAAAAAAAAAAATTCTAATCTACTCTAACTAAAAAGAAAAAGACTAATCTACGAAAGCAATAAATATAAGGTTGCCTCCTAACAAGCGCCTGATTTAATGTCTTGGCACGACGCAATACATTCCCTCACGTATCCACTAAGTCTATCAAAGTTTTGTAATAACGAACGCCACCACCCCAATAATGTTTCACTCTCTGCCCATTGACTAAAAATGTGCCATTGCTTTCGGGATCCTTTAGCTCAACAACTCTATGCTTTGTAACCCGTACTACTTTAAATGGACCCGGCCATCTAGACTTGAGCTTCCCAGGAAAGAGCTACAACCTTGAATTGAACAATAGAGCTGGTTGATCCGGTTCGAACTCACGGTGCAAAATGTGTTTGTCATGCCATCCCTTTGTTTTCTCTTTATATAACTTCGCATACTCATATGCATGTAGTTGAAACTCTTGGTGCTCATTTAGTTGCAACGTCCATTTTTCCCCAGCTAGATCCATATCAAAGTTGAGCTTCTTGATTGCCCAATATGCCTTGTGCTCAATCTCAACAGGCAAGTGACAAGCCTTTCCATAAACCAACCTGTATGGCAAAGCTCTAATTGGAGTTTTGTATGCCGTGCGATATGTCCATAGAGCGTCATCTAGATTGCTAGCCCAATACTTCCTACTTGCGCTCACTATCTTCTCCAAAATTTGCTTCACCTCCCTATTTGAGACCTCTGCTTGACCACTGGTTTGCGGATGATAAGAAGTTGCGACCTTGTGTCTCACCCCATACTTAGCTAAGTTGTTTCCCAACAGTTTATTACAAAAGTGAGTATCTCCATCCTTGATCAAAGCACGCAGAGTTCCAAATCTCACCACTACCTTAACATCATTCGTAGGCAGAACCACAGCCTCAACCCAATTTGACACATAGTCAACTGTAGCCAAGGTGTACCGATGACCATTTGATGCTGGAAACGGCCCCATGAAGTCTATTCCCCAAACATCAAAGATTTCGACCTCAAGTATGCCCTTCAATGACATCTCATGCCTTCTCGAAATTGTTCCCATCCTTTGGAACCTATCACTTCTTTTCACAAAAGCATGTGCATCCTTGAATAGCTTGGGCCAGTAGAATCCCGACTGCAACAACTTTGTAGCTGTTTTGTCTCCACCATGGTGCCCCCCATATGGTGATGCATGAAAATCATGTAAAATTGCTTCCATCTCCTCCTCTGGAATACATCAGTGCACCAGCTGATTTTCATACTGCTTAAACAAAAATGGGTCATCCCATAGAAAAGGTCTAACATTATGCATGCTTTTTCTCTTACCATACGGAGATAACTCTGATGGAGTCACCCCACTTACAATGAAGTTCACATAGTCAGCATACCATAGGGAAGTGCCAGCTGTGATGGCTAGAAATTGCTCATCAGGAAAACTTTTCTGAATTTCGCCCCTTCCTCAATATGTGCGCGAGTTTCCAAGTGCGACAAATGGTCCGCTACCTGATATTCTATCACTTTTTGATCTTTGATTTCCACACCAAATTCCTGCAAAATAATAACCCAACGAATTAGTCTAGGCTTAGCATACTTTTTCTCAAACAAATACCTGATGGCTGCATGGTCTGTGTAAACGATGGCTTTAGTTCCCACAAAGTAGGCCCTAAATATTTCAAACGCCCATATTACCGCAAGCAACTCTGTTTCTATGTCTGTGTAATTTATCTGAGCTAGGTTTAGAGATTTGCTAGCATAGTAAATTGAGTGGAATACTTTATTTTTCCTCTAGCCTAATACGGCCTCACTGGCATCACATAACAACTCAAAAGGCTCTCCCCAGTCTGGGGCGGTGATAATTGGTATAGTCACCAATCTCCTTTTCAACTCCTCATACGCCTTCAAGCAATGCTCATCAAACTTGAAAGGCATATCCTTCTCAAGCAACCTGCACAAGGGAGCAGAAATCTAAGAGAAATTTTTAATGAATCTACGATAGAAACCTGCATGTCCCAAAAATCTTCTGACTCCTCTGACAGAGATTGGAGGCGACCGTTTTTCAATTGCATCCACTTTTGCCTTATACATCTCCAACCTATCTTTGTACACCTTGTGCCCGAGTACAATTTCTACTCACACCATAAAATGACACTTCTCCCAGTTCAGCACTAAGCTCATCTCTTCAAACTTGGAAAGCACTTTACTCAAATTCATTAAGCATTCATCAAAAGATGTCCCGAAGACCGAAAAATCATCCATAAATACTTCAACAAAGTTTTCTACCATATCAGTGGAGATTGCCATCATGCACCTTTGAAAAGTCGCAGGTGCATTGCGCAACCCAAATGACATTTGCTTAAAAGAATAAGGACAAGTGAAGGTTGTCTTCTCTTGGTCCTCTTGTGCAATTGATATCTGGTTATAACCTGAATATCCATCAAAGAAACAATAATTATCATGTCCGACCAACCTATCTAACATCTGATCAATAAAGGGAAGGGGGAAGTGATCTTTTCTAGTACCATTATTCAGTTTCCGGTAGTCAATGCAAATTCTCCAATCGGTGATAATCCTAGTTGGGATTAATTCATTATTATCATTTATGACCACCGTCATTCTACCCTTTTTAGGCACATATTGTACTGGACTTACCCACTAACTATCAAAGATGGGAATGATAATACCTGGATCGAGCCACTTTATGACTTCCTTTCTTACCACTTCCTTCATGACTGGATTTAATCGGCGTTGGTGTTCCGCACTCGGTTTGTGCCCATCCTCCATGAGAATTTTATGCATACAAAATGCTAGGCTAATACCACAACTGTTAGCCATGGTCCAACCAATCGCCCGCTTGTGCTCTTTAAGCACGTGAAATAGCTTTTCTTTCTATAAAATAGATAACTCAGAAGATACAACAATAGCTAAAGATTCATCAACACCCAAATAGGCATAATGAAGATGAGAGGGTAAGGGCTTGAGTTCCAATTTAGGAGCTTCTTCGATAGAAGGCTTGGGAGGGGGTGGCCTAGTTGGTGTATCTAGAGGCTCGAAATCGATCATTTCTTTGATGTAAGCACATACATCCAGATGATGCACCATCTCCTTCACCTCATCATCGAAATCAATGCTGTTAAATAACATAAGTGCTTTCTCTAGAGAGTCATCCAGATATGCACCCACATCATTTTTTTCTTCCTCTTTTTCAATCACAGATATCATAGCTAGGTCCTCATAATGACTTGGCAGTTAAATTGTCTTGTACACATTAAAGGCTGCTTTCACATTATCAACATGGAGAATCATTTTTCCTTCACGAACTTTTATCACCGAAATAGCGGTGTCTAAGAGAGGTCGTCCCAAGATGACAAGGATGTGTTCATCAACTTCATAATCTAGTATAATGAAATCTGCTGGCAGAATAAATTGCCCAATTTGTAATAGCACATTTTCTATCACCCCCTTGGGATGGATAATAGATTTATCAGCAAGTTGCAACATGATTGTGGTTGACCTTGGGGCTCCCAACCCCAATTGACTGAAAACTGAGAGGGGCACAATCACAGAGTGCCCGTCCCATATCTACCTCACCAATTCGCACAAGTATGGTGTGATGACCCAAGGGTCATCTTGAGATTTAGCCTCTATTTTTGTATTTTGAGATCTCGAATAGCTCCGTTTAGTATCCTCAATTTGTGTGCGCAGTCTAAGTCTTTTTCCGGAAAAAAAGTATGTCAAAAATTTAAGAAAATGTCAATTTTTGTCTTTAAAATGACTTGAGTTGACAACGGTCAATATTTTGTATAAACGGAACCGGATAAGTATTTTGATGGTCCCTATGGGTCAGTATCATGATTTGGGACTTGGCCGTATGCCAAAAAATAAAATTCGGAAGTCCCCAACTTGTTTTGACTCATTTTGCCGAAAAATAGCATTTTTCAAAGTTGAAGAATTATAAGGTTTGATCGAAAGTTGACTTCTTAGCGAACGAGTTCGGATTTTGATGTTTAGACTTGGAATAGTTCCATATTGATATTTGAAACTTGTCTACAAAATTTGGTTCAATTCAGAATTAATTTGACATGTTTCGGACACTTAAACATGATTTTAGTGTTCTTGAGTTTCACTTTGAAAGTTCATTTGTTTTGAGGATTGATTCATAGATTTAGATGTTATTTTGGTAATTGGATTATGAGAGCAAGTTCGTATGATATTGTTACACTTGTGTGCATTTTTAGTTTGGAGCCCGAGTGGCTCAGGTGAGTTTCAGGCCTATTTCATATGAGTTTTGCTTAGGAGAAGTCCGCTGGTGCAATACCAGTTCTGGTGCTCTGTTGCAGATCTCATAATTGCGAGGTCTAGCTTACAGTTATGAGCCTTGCATTTGTGAAGAATAATTCGTATTTGAGAGCATGGGTTGAGCTGGTGAATCTCGCATTTGCGAGAAATAGTTTGCATTTGCGAACAATGGACCTTCACATTTGCGAAGGAAGTGCTCGCAATTGCGATCACTGACCATCAGTGTACTGCTTCGCATTTGCGAAGTTATGGGACACATTTGCGATGGTTTTGGGTTCACATTTGTGACCTCAATGTCGCATTTGCGACTTTTGCCCTTCTATGATAAGGTTCGGATTTGCGACCCTTGTCTCGCAAATGCGGTGCTCGCAATTGCGAACAAGACATCGCAATTGCGACATCCCCAGTTGGGTAAAAGAGGGGAAAACGGGATTTAGCTCGTTTCTCACAATCTCTCAACCCTAAACACTCTAGAGGCGATTTTTCAAGATGCTTTTCTTCCGAAATGCATTGGTAAATGACTTTAATCTATTTTTTTTAATTACCCATTACATTTCATGAGATTTCAACATCAAATTTAGGATTTTCATGGTAGAAATTAGGGATTTGGGTAGAATTTGGGATTTTTGTAAAATTAAGATTAAACCTTGAATTGGGGTCGGACTTTGAAACAAATCACATAACCGGGCTCGGGGGTGAATTTGTGATCGGGTTTTGTCCGAATTTTGATTTTGACCAAGTGGTCCCGGGGTTGACTTTTTAAAAAATGATCTAAATTGAACCTATTTAATTTGTGGGTAGTTTCTAAAGCTTATTTTGAATCATTTGGTCAATAAATTGCTAGATTTGGCTGATTTGGAGGCTTGTTCAAAAGGCAAGGCCGTGGTTGGTTGATTGCTCGAGTTGTGAAGTGAGGTAAGTGTTGGGTCTAACCTTGACTTGAGGGAATTAGGAACCCTTGAACTACTTGTTAGGTGAATTATGTTTGAAACGGCGTATATGCGAGGTGACGAGTGTATATATGCCGTCAAAATAATTGTTTCTATGTTTTCTCGTATTTCATGAACTATCTTATTTCCACGCCTTAATTGTTACATGCTTTAATTACCTTCTATGCCATAAATTAATAATTGTCATAATTACTCTTGTATTGAATTGCTCGTCCCTTCTATGACTCCATGATTAATTGCTACTTGCCTTAATTGTTTTACTTGCGCACCTTAATTGTCACGTGTTTTACTTGTCTTATTGTTGTCATAATATTGTTGCATTACCTTGATTATTACATTATTCATTTATTGCCTTGTACTCATACTCTGTGATTGTAGAGATTCTTGTAAATTGAATTGTTTGATTGTCTACATTTATTGAAATTGTTTGAGGATCGGGTTGCATGCCACAACGGTTGTGATATGGTGGAATAAGGGAGGATTTTGACATTAATTCTAATGATATGGTGCGATCAAGTTACGCGCCGCAATGGTTGTGTATGTAATACTTGATACTGATAAATAATAATATGGTAAAATAAGGGAGGAATATGACATTGATTATGATGATATGATGGGATCTGGTTGCGCGCCACAACGGATTGTATACGTGATTCTTGATATTGATAAATGATGCTATGGTGAGATAAGAGAGGAATGTGTATGTACGGTGGGATCGGATCGCAACGGATTGTGTGTGTTGTACTCATTGTGATATTGTGTTAGTCTTCAACATTTGTATATGATATTATGAGGTCTGATATTCTGGATTCTCTGATTGCGAAGATTGAGTTCATTTTCATAAATTATTTATCTTACTTTTGTTTCCTGTTTTTCTTTCCCTATTATTATTATTATTATTATTATTATTATTATTATTATTATTATTATTATTATTATTGTTACTGCATACAGGTTATTGTAAGTGGCCCGTCTTAGCCTCGTTACTACTTTGTTGAGGTTAGGCTCGACACTTACAGAGTACATGGGGTCGGTTGTACTCATACTACACTCTGCACTTCTTGTACAGATTTCGGAGTGGGTCCTAGTGGCGTTCAGTAGATTTTCTCGGATCCAGTTATTGACGGAGACTTGAGGTACAACTACACAACGTTCGCAGCCATGAAGTCCCCTTCTGCATCTCTTTAGCTATTTATTTTGATTCAGATAGTTATGCTTTTATTTAGACTATTATTTGTAGTACTCTAAACGCTCGTGTATTCGTGACACCAACTCTGGGATTGTATTTGGATATCAGCGTTTATTAGTTTATTTAATGTATTTCAGTTTATTCAGGTTATTGGTTTCATTTAATTTGAATTGTTAAAAATGGTTAATAGCTATATCTAACATTGACTTGCCTAGCAAGTAAAATGTTAGGCGCCATCACTGTCCCGAGGGTGTGAATTTCGGGTCGTGACAAGTTGGTATCAGAGAACTAGGTTGCCTAGGTCTCACGAGTCATGAACAAGCTTAGTAGAGTTTGGAGGATCGGTACGGAGACGTCTATGCTTATGTTCCAGAGGCTATGGAGTTTTAGAAACAAATTCACTTCTTTCTTTCTCTATCATGCAATTTCATTCTATCATTGATGATTGAACCATTCTATTCATGTTCTCTCATAGATGGCGAGAATACATACATCATCTGCAGCTGGACAGGAGCCAGATCCCCCCTGTAGAAGTTACTACCAGGGGCAAAGGCCGAGGTTGAGCAAGAGGCTGAGGAAGAGCTCAACCTAGAGCTCGAGCAATAGCATCTGTAGTGGAGCTCAGGTTAATCATGAGGAGGAGGTCCCAACTCAGACCATACCTGTCAGACCAGCTCAGGCCCCGAAGGGATTCATAACCAGTCCAGTGCTTTAGGACGTTCTAGTCCGCTTGGTAGGCCTTATGGAGAGTGTGGCCCAGACCGGTGCATTTTCGGTGGTACCAACAGTCTCTCAGGCTAGGGGAGGAGCATAGACTCCTGTTACACACACCTCAGAGAAGGTGGCTCTATTATATCAGACTCCAGCAGCCCAACCAATTGGGGTAGTTCAACCGGTTATTGCGGCAGAGGCCAGGGATAGGCCCGCTATGTCTTTTGAGGCCTTGTTGAGGCTGGATAGGTTTACCAAGCTCTTTCCTATTCATTTCAACAGAGCACCTTCTATGTATTGTGCAACATAAGTATTGTTGAGACTGCTGGGGTTGACTTCCCAGTGTTCTTGATGACCGATTCTGCCAAAGGATGGTGGAGAGATTATATTTTGACTAGACCAGCTGGTTCGCCTGCACTTACCTGGGATCAGTTCTCACAACTATTTCTAGAGAAGTTCATTTCTTTCACTCTAAGAGAGGATTATTGTAGGCAGTTTGAGTGGCTTCAGCAGGGTGGCATGACCATCACCCAGTATGAGACTCGATTTATGGACCTTGCTCGCCATGCCATTGTTTTACTCCCTACTGAGAGAGGGAGAGAGTGAGGAGATTCATTGATGGGCTCACTTTCAGTATCAGGCTATAGATGGCCAAGGAGACTAGAGATTATATTTCTTTACAGAGGACTGTAGATATTGCTATATGGATTGAGATGGTCCGTGGGCAGGACATGGGGCTGGTGTATGATAAAAGGCCTCATCATTTCGGTGGTTTCAACAGTGCTTCATCTGGAGGCAGGGGTACGTTTGGTAGAGGCCATCCTCCAAGACCATTTCGGTCAGCGCTTCAAGCATCTCAAAGTGATGGGCAACCAGCCTATAGTGCACAATCAGCTCCTATTAGTGTGCCTTCGATCCAGAGCTACCACCGTGGTTATTCGACCCGTTCAGGTCAATTTCAGCTTCAGCAGCCACAACAGCAGGAGGGGTGTTTCAAGTGTGGGGGTACTGGTCACATTAGGAGGTACTGTCCGAGATTTTTGAGCAGCATGCCACAGTAGAGTTATCGTGCCATGGTTCTAGAACCGGTGTCTTCACTGCCCGCTCAGATAGCTAAGGGCAGGGGTCAGACTACTATAAGTGGAGGTCAGGACAATAAAGGTGGAGGTCAGGCAGTTAGAGGTGGAGGCCATCTAGCTAGAGGCTGTCCGAGAGACAGAGGTCAGGATGGTAGGGCCAAGCCCCGATTCTATGCATTCCCAGCTAGACCTGAGGCTGAGTCATCTGACGCCGTTATCATAGGTATTATTCAGTTTTCCATAGACATGCTTTAGTTCTATTTGATCCGGGCTCTACTTATTCCTACGCGACATCCTATTTTGCTTCATATCTGGTTGTGCCTCGTGATTCTTTTAGTGCTCATGTGTATGTGTCCACGTATGTGGAAGATTCTATTAATGTAGATCGTGTCTATCTCTCGTGTGTAATTACTATTGGGAGTCTTGAGACTAGTGTAGATCTCCTACTTCTTGATATTGTGGACTTTTATGTTATCTTGGGTATGGATTAGATGTCACCTTATCATGCTATATTGGACGGTCACGCCAAGACAACGACCTTAGCCATACCGGGGTTGCGTCGATTAGAGTGGAGAGGGACTCTTGGCCATTATACTAGCAAGTTTATTTCTTATTTGAAGGCTCGACATATGGTCGAGAAAGGGTGTCTAGCATATATGGCCTATGTTTGTGATTCTATTGTGAAGGTTCCTTCCATGGATTCAATACCTGTTGTGCGTGAGTTTCCTAAGGTGTTTATGATGGATCTACCGGGGATGCCACCCAATAGGGATATTGATTTCTGTATTGACCTGGATCCGGGTACTTATCCTATTTCTATTCTACCATACCGCATGACGCCATCTGAGTTGAAGGAACAAAAGGAACAGTTGCAAGGTTTACTTGATAAGGGATTCTTTAGACCTAGTGTCTCGCCTTGGGGTGCACCCGTGTTGTTCGTGAAGAAGAAAGATAGTTCGATGGGGATGTGTATAGACTATCAGCAGTTGAACAAAGTCACTATCAAGAACAAGTATGCATTGCCGAGGATTGATGACTTATTTGATTAGCTTCAGGGTGCCAAAGTGTTTTCGAAGATTGATTTGAGGCTGACAACCATCAGTTGAAGATTAGGGCATCGAATGTCCCTAAGATAGATTTTCAGACTCGGTATGTGCAATATGAGTTCCTAGTGATGTGATTTGGGTTGACAACTACCCCAACAACATTTATGTATTTTATGAACCAGGTATTTAAGACCTATTTGGATTCTTTTGTGATTGTATTCATTGATGATATCTTGATCTACTCCCGCAGTTGAGAGGAGTATGAGCAGCATCTTCGGATTGTACTTCAGACTCTGAGAGATAGTTAGCTATATGTCAAGTTTTCAAAGTGCGAGTTTTGGTTGAACTCAGTCGCCTTTTTGGGACATGTTGTATCGGCCAAAGGTATGAAACTGGATCCTAAGAAGATTGAGGTTAGTTCAGAACTGGCCTAGACCCGCTTCAGCTATAGAGATTCAAAGGTTTCTGGGTTTGGCGGGTTACTATCGCTGGTTCGTGGAGGGGTTCTCATCCATAGTAGCCCCATTGACTAGATTGACCCAGAAGGGTGCCCCAATCAAGTGGCCAGATAAGTGTGAGTTGAGCTTTCAAAATCTCAAGACTGCCTTGACTACAACTCCGGTGTTGGTGTTACCCACAGGTTCGGGATCCTATACGGTGTATTGTGATGCATTGCGTGTTGGGATTGGTGCAATATTAATGCAGGATGACAGGGTGATTTCATATGCGTCACGGCAGTTGAAGGTTCACGAGAAGAATTACCCAGTTCATGACTTGTAGTTGGGAGCTATTGTTCATGCATTGAAGATTTGGAGGCATTACCTCTATGGCGTGTCATGTGAGGTGTTCACTGATCATTATAGTCTTCAGTATCTATTCAAGCAAAAGGATCTCAATTTGAGGCAGCAGAGGTGGTTGGAGATTCTAAAGGACTATGATATCACTATTTTGTATCATTCTAGGAAGGCCAATGTGGTGGCCGATGCCTTAAGTAGAAAGGTTGCGAGTATGGGTAGCCTTGCATTATCTCAGTTGGTGAGAGGCCGCTAGCATCAGATTTTGGCTTTGGCCAATCAGTTCGTGAGGTTAGATATTTTGAAGCTCAGTCCTGTTCTAGCTTGCATAGTCTCTCGGTCTTCATTGTATGAGCGCATCAGAGAGCGTCAGTATGATGACCCCCATTTGCTTGTCCTTAAGAACATGGTGCGGCATGGTGGTGCCAAGGAGGTTACTGTTGGAGATGATGGGGTGTTGCAGATGCAAGGTCGGATTTGGGTGCCCAATATGGATGGGCTTCATGAGTTGATTCTTGAGGAGGCCCACAGTTTGCGATATTTCATTCATCCGGGTGCCACCAAGATGTATCAAGACTTGAGGAAACATTTTTGGTGGAGGAGAATGAATAAGGATATTGTTGTATATGTGGCTCAGTGTCTGAATTGTCAGCAAGTAAAGTACGAGTATTAGAGGCCTGGTGGTTTGCTTCAGAGGTTGGAGATTTCTGAGTGGAAATAGGAGCGTATTACCATGGATTTTGTTGTTGGACTCCCACGGACTTTGAAGAAATTCGATGCAGTATGGGACATTGTGGATAGGTTGACAAAGTCGGCACATTTCATTTCAGTAGCAGTTACCTATTCTTCATAGCGGTTGGCTGAGATCTATATCCGCGAGATCATTCTCTTCATGATGTGCCGGTGTCCATCATTTTTGATTGGGGCACGCAGTTCACATCGCACTTCTGGAGGGATGTACAGTGTGAGTTAGGCACATATGTTGAGTTGAGTACATCATTTCACCCCAGACGGATGCACGATCCGAGCGCACCATTCAGATATTTGAGGATATGCTTCGCGCTTGCATTATGGATTCAAGGGTTCTTGGGATCAGTTTTTTCCGCTTGCGGAGTTTGCCTACAACAATAGCTACCAATCGAGTATTCATATGGCTCCCTATGAGGCAATATATGGTATACGGTGCCATTCGCCAGTTGGTTGGTTTGAGCCGGGACAGGCCTGGTTGTTGGGTACCAATTTGGTTTAAGATGCCTTGGAAAAGGTCAAGGTGATTCAGGATTGACTTTGCACAGCCCAGTTTGGGCAGAAGAGTTATGCCAATCGTAGAGTTTGTGATGTTGCATTAATGGATGGAGAGAGGGTTCTGCTTCGGGTTTCACCCATGAAGGGTGTGATGGGGTTCAGAAAGAATGACAAGTTGAGCCCCTAGGTATATCAGACCTTTTGAGATTCTTGAGAAAGTGGGTGAGGTGGCCTACAGGCTTGCATTGCCACCTAGTTTATCATCAGTCCATCTGGTGTTCCATGTGTCCATGCTCCGGAAGTATCACGACGATCTGTCCCATGTATTAGATTTAAGCTTAGTCTAATTGGACAAGAATTTGATTTACGAGGAGGAGCCGGTGGCCATTCTAGCGTGACACGATGATCCGAAAAATATTTTCCTCCAATTGGAGGAAAATGTTTTCCCTATCAAGAAAAAGGAAAATATTTTTTAAAACTCTTTTTCAACCTTCCTCACCCTATTCCCCATTCCCACCAACCCACCCCCACACCTCCACCTACCTACTCCACTCCACCCCCATGCTACCCCTGCCCCACCCCACCCTTAATAAAAATATTATTACTAGTACTTTCTTTGCATGTTATTGATAGATTTGTTTTTTATTTTAACAAATGAGTATTTTCTTTTCATGATATACAAAAGTATTTTTTTCATTTTAACAAAAAAATTACTTTCTTTTCATGATGTGGAGAAAATATTTTCTTTCATTTCAACAAAATGAAGTATTTTTTTTTATTTCAACAATATGAGTATTTTCTTTTCATGATGTAGAAAAAATATTTTCTTTTATATCAATAAAATAATTACTTTATTTTCATGTTGTAGAAAGACTAATTTCTTTTCAATCAAAAAAAATATTTTTTCTAGTTGTGGAGCATAAATTTCAACACCGTTTTGTGTAAAAAAATAAAGTAACACATTAGTTCGTTTGATTTTGTGTGAATTTTTAGAATAATAATTAAATTGTTGAAGAAAATAGAGTCCTGGAAACGTTGGGTATTTGAGGTTTGGGGGGGGGGGGGGGAGCAAGGAAACATGGGAACTTGGGGGAAGGGGGTGAGGAGAGTAGCATAAAAAAAATATTTTTCTAAAAAATTATTTTCTACTCTCTAACAAAACGCTATAAAATATTTTTCGAAAAAGGTTTTTCACTCACCAATCAAACAAGGAAAAATAAATGATAAAATCACTCATTTTCCATGAAAACATTTCCTAGGAAAACATTTTCCTCCATACAAAACACACCCTAAGAGTTATTCTTCAGTTCGAGTGCAGTGGAGAGGTCAGCCGATCAAGACAGCTATGTGGGAGTCCGAGTCCGATATGCGGAGTAGATATCCACACCTTTTCAGTAGCCCATGTACTTTTCTATGTCCGTACGAGGACGAACGTTTGTTTTAGAGGTGGTGTCGCGACCCAGAATCCTAACTTGTCGTGATAGTGCCTATCTCGATACTAGGCAAGCCGGCAATCTCAATAAATTACAATTTCTTAAAGTTTGAAAAAAACATAATAAATTTGAGTTTAATAAAAGGCCTCACAATTTCCAATACAAACACTCCCAAAACCTGGTGTCACTGAGTACATGAGCATCTAATATGAATACAAGTCTAGAAATATGGTCTATAATAGTCTAAGACCAAATACAGTAAACAAGGAGATAGGGAAAGAGAGACAAGGTCTACGAAACACGAAAACTACCTCTGAATCTCCGTAAATCAACCATGCGAGAGAAACAACACCCGCTATGCCCGGGAACACCTGGATCTGCACACGAAGTGCAGGGTGTAGTATGAGTACAACCAACTCAGTAAGTAACGATAATAAAAAAGGAACCGAAGATAATGACGAGCTACACAGTTACAGTTCATTTTCAGTAATTCCAACAGAGAGTAGGCATGCTTTCAATTCCAAAAGTTTAAGCCAAATCACTTTTATACAGTTCAAGTTCAGGTAATCCAGATATAAAATCTTTCAGAAAATTTCACAGCAATGACAGATAGCAACTAAGTGCAACAACAAATGAAAAGCAAGTACAGCCTCTCAGGACAACAATCACTCACTGGGCTCCCAGCCCTCAGCACTCACACTCAATGGGTACCCGCGCTCACTAGGGGTGTACACACTCCGGATGGGCTCCTACAGCCCAAGCGCTATAATCTGCATGGCCAACTCACGTGCTGCACAGACATCTCAAGTGCCATAGTATCAATATCTAGATTCGCAAGGCCAACTCACGTGCTGCACGGACAACTCACGAACTATAGTATCAATATCTGGATCCGCACGGCCAACTCACGTGCTATAGTATCAATATCTCACAATCAGGCCCTCGGCCTCACTCAGTCATAAATCTCTCCAGTCTCTCGGGCACTCAATAGTGATGAAATCATCCCAAACAACAATGATATGATGCATCAATAATGAACAATAGAGACTGGGATAAAATAAACAAGTAAACTGTGATTGAGTACCAAACAACAATTTAGCAGTTAATTCAACATGAACACGACCTCTGTGGGTCCCAGCAGTACCAACATATAGCCTAAATATGGTTTCTAACATGACTTACAACCAAATTTCTACAACACATAGAGAGCATATAGCTAACAACAAGTTATTCAACTTATAGTCTCACAGGATGGACCAAGTCACAATCCCCTCGGTGCACGCCCACACGCCCGTGACCTAGCATGTGCGTCACCTCTAAAGTAATCACATGATATAAAAATTCGGGATTTCATACCCTCAGGACCAGATTTAAAACTATTACTTACCTCAACCCGTGTAATTCTTTATTCCGCTATGCCCTTGCCACGAGAATTTATCTCTTCGTATCTAGCCACAATTAATTCGATTAAGTCAATACAAATTATTGTAATTAATTCCATAAGGAAATACTAATTTCCAATAAATTAACTCAAAAATCGCCCATGGGGCCCACGTATCGGAACCCGTCAAAGTTACAAAATATCAATGTCCATCCAACCTCGAGTCCAACCATACAAATTTTACCAAAATCCGACACCAACTCGACCCTCAAATCTTCAATTAAACTCTATGAAGATTTCTACCATTTTCAACCCAATCCTTATGCATTTGAACTTAACAATCTTTCCACAACCTTATTGGTATATATACATAATACTCTTACACCCAAGAATCATACTATTAATCACCCATTTTTACTCCAAATCCGAAATTGAAGAATTGAGGAAAGAAATTCTTACCTCTTTGAAGCCCTAGTAAGATCCTTGTGAAATCTTCAAACCTTGAACAAGAATTGATGGATAAATGACTAAGTCTTCACTTTCTCTCTCTAAAATCCTCTCACCTCTCTCTAAAATATCAGATGAAACCCTTCAAAATGACCCCCAATAGTGTTTTATAAGAATGATGTTGGGTTTATAAAACAAGAAAAATGAAGCTCCGGAACAGGTTCTGCGGTCGCATATTCGACCGCATAATGGTTATGCGGACCGCATATCGGTCGCATAATCGGTGTCCAATACTGGCAAACATTTGTCTGTGTATGCGGTCACTATGCGGCCCTCATACCTGTTCTGCGGTCGCATAGTGACCGCAGAACAGTTATGCGATCGCATAGTCGACCACAGATTTCATCCAAACTGGCCCTCTTCTGCCTCACTTCTGCGGCCATTTGCGGGCCGCAGAGTGATTACGCGGTCGCATAATGGACCGCATAAACGTGTTTTTCCACCAAAAAATAAAATTTTCTTTACTTCCCGGTACATTGTTCAACCCAAAATGTCCGAGTCACGGAAATTTCTACAGCCTTTGTACTAATTGATCTACCTCGACACCATAAAACCTTAATTTCCTAAGCAAATATTCTCCGGGTCACTATACATACATTAACATCTGGTCAACCTTTTCAACTAAATTTTGAAACCTTGGAACTAGGTGTTCCAAATCATTCAAAAACCTCTCCGGACCCGAACCAATTACCTCCGGCAAGTCACATAACAAATGTAAAGCATAAATTGAGCAGTAAATGGAGAAACAGGGTTATAATACTCAAAACGACCGGCCGGGTCGTTACATATGGAGAATGTGATGACCCGATAGGTCATCTTGATATTTAGCCTCTATTTTTGTATTTCGAGACCTAGAATAGCTCTGTTTAGCGTTCTTCGATTTGTGTGCGCAGTCCGAGTCTTTGTTTGGAAAAATTCATATGTGAAATTTTTTAGAAAATGTGAATTTTTGTGTTTAAAATGACTTGAGTAGACTACGGTCAATATTTTATGTAAACAAACCCAGATCAGTATTTTGACGATCCCGGTGGGTCCGTATCATGATTTGGGACTTGGGCGTATGTCCGAAAATTGAATTCGTAAGTCCCTAACTTGTCTTGACTCATTTTACCGAAAAATAACATTTTTGAAAGTTGAAGAATTACATGGTTTGACCGAAAGTTGACCTCTTAGCTAACATGTTCAGATTTTGATGTTAAAACTTGGAATAGTTCCATATGCTATTTGAAACTTGTCTGCAAAATTTAGTTCAATTCGGAACTAATTTGACATGATTCAGACACTTAAACGTGATTCTAGTGTTCTTGAGTTTCACTTTGAAAGTTCATTCATTTTGAGGACCGATTCATAGATTTAGATGTTATGTTGGTGATTTGATTGCGCGAGCAAGTTCGTATGATGTTGTTACACTTGTGTGCATGTTTGGTTTGGAGCTTGAGGGGCTCGGGTGAGTTTCTGACGTGTTTTGGATGAGTTTTGCTTTGGAGAAGTCTGCTGGTGCAATACCGGTTCTGGTGCTCTATTGCAGATCTCGCAATTGCGAACCTCGCTTTTGCGAAGATTAATTCGCATTTGAGAGCATGGGATGGGTGAATCTCTCATTTGCGAGAAATAGTTCGCATTTGCGAATAGTAGAGCTTCGCATTTGCGAAAGAAGTGGTACAAATGAAAGAGGTTCAATTTAGATCATTTTTGAAAAGCGGTCCTGGTTCTTTTAGAAGCACTGGACGCCTACACTCCTATCATTCTGCCTGGAATTTTGATTGAACACATGAATAAAGTGGCATACTTCAAGGATGGAAATCATGGGTTGCCATATGGGTTCCTGCTAATAAACGTCATTGTACGATTTGAGGTCTCGTTGGAGAAAACAACTGTGGGAACCCATAAACAAATGTTCTCAATGACCATCTTGGAGGAATGCGAGTGTGTAGACAAAAATGAGGGGGGTATAGGCAGCAATTCCACAATCTCTCAGCTTATCAATGCTCAGAATGCTGCTAATGAGAAAATCAGGCGGTTGAAATCCCAAACAGTTATTCGTGAGGGTAAGCTCAGTCAGGCCAACAAGGAACCTGGTTCCAGTAGTGCTCATGGAGCCGAAGTTGCCCGCTTGAAGGATGAAAATACAGAGTTGAGGAAACAGGTGGAGAACCTGAAAGAGTAGCTGATCAACGATCAAAGGGCTGGTAATGCTTGCATTGATAGTCTCCTCAAGGCCCTTGCTCCTTTGTCCTTCCCTTCATTATCTAATGTCCTCTATTTTGTCCTTTTGCTAGCCCCTGCTTGTGACTTTCCCTTCCGGTGTCCTTTTATTATCCGTCCCTTTTGACTGTGGTACTCTAGTTCTGTTTAATTTATGTATGTTTTGTAATGTCGGCACTGCTATAATGGTTCTTTTTCCTTAAATTAATGAGAATAATTATCCTTTTAAATGCAAGTTATACTCTTATGTTCTATTTTTAGCTATGTTGTGTGCACACAAGTGGCATGAGTTAACTTTGTTGGACTTCTTTTTGTATTTACTTATCTTTTTTTATGATGCCAAAAGAGAGAAGAAAATTGAAGGGGAGAAACACGTTCTTAGAGGGAATATCATTTTTCAGGGGGAACAACGAGGAGATTTGGTTCTCAAGGGGAATATCAATTCATAAGTTTGTCATCATCAAAAAGGGAAAAATTGATAAATTATGTATCTTTTGTTTTGATGTAACAAACTTCATAAGAGAACAAGATAGGGATCCTGATACAATTGGTTCCTCCGCGTACAGAGCAACAAGTCAAGTATCTGGTACAAGTCTCACGAAATCAGATAAGGGAACAACAGAGGGAACATATAGATATCAGTTCCTCCGGTCACAGTACAAGTCAACTCTTATAACTGTTAAAGTTGTTGCACTGCTCACGCAACAGTACACCATCACTGTTGAGGCATGATGTGTATTAGACACTCCCTTGCATAATCCTTGATGACCTCACTTATATATTACCAACATGAGGCAAGGGATTACACACACTTGAAAAATCTAAATATCATTTACTCTCAAGTGTGCTGTTGTCACGACCCAAATTTCCCTTCGTTGGGTATCGTGATGGCACCTAGTCTTAGGGACTAGGTAAGCCTAACATTAATTGAAATAACAATATTATTTAAATAACATCTAACAATTTGAAATAGAAATCTCTTAAAGTTTAAAATTCCCAAAACTGGTAGTACAAGTTATAAGCTCTACAAAGTTTGCTATAATTTCCTTAGTACAACTGTTTGAAATAAAGTAAACAGTGTGAATACAAATCAGAAGGTGACTCTAAAACCTGCGGACGCAACAACAGGTTTACCTTGAGTCTCCACCGAAACAATCCGCACAGCTAGCCAATGATCAACTGACTTCGAAATACCTGGATCTACACAAAAATGTGCAGAAGTATAGTATGAGTACACAACGGAGGTACACAACAAGTATCAAGACTAACCTCAATGGAGTATTGACGAGGAACAATCAAGACACTCACTAGTCATATAACCTGTGCAATATAGCATACAAAAATAATGAAAAACAAATAGCAGTAATAGAAACTCAAATCAACTAGTGATTTAAATAGCAAGGAAACAGGAACACCATAAATATTGCTCAAACGAATAATATACACAGGAACAACCAATTAATCAAGTCCTTCAAAATATACATCTTTTCTCCATAAGTTTTTCAATAAAAGTCTCTAGAATATATTCCTTTCCAATAAATATATTTCGAATATGCTTCCTCCAAATAAATATCTTTCCATTTTAATTCTTTCAAGTAAAGTTCACCATGTGACACCTCATTTAACTTCCCTGGTGTGAGAAATATATTCAACATATCACATCAAATGATACGACAATACCTTCGTGCACTTGTCTCATTCTAACCCTATATATATATATATATATATATATATGTAGACCAAATCAATTGGCACGGCAACACCCTTCGTGCATTTATCTCTTTCTCACCGTGCAAACATATAACAATGCCAACTAGGTGGAAGAAAAGTCAATAACAATAAAAGAAATAAAGTAGGAGGCGCACAGTAAGCAACAACGACTACAAGTCAAATAGAAAATATAGATCCACAATAACATCTCAAGATAAAGCATGAATGTATACGCAACAAAATGATATCACAATATAATGTACGACTCTCGTCCTCGCCTGCACGGAAATACCTTTCGTGCCATGAATATATGATAACATAAAAATAATCGCACAGTATCACCCTCCGTGCTTTTACCCTCATCCTCACCTGATAATATAAATGAAATGGCACGGCATCACCCTTCGTGCTTTTACACTCTCAATGGCACGATATTATCCTTCATGCTTTACACTCTCAAATGGCACGACATCACCCTTCGTGCTTTACACTGTCCCTCAAATGATAATATAATTCAAATAGAACGGCATTACCCTTCGTGCTTTACACTCTCAAATGGCACGGCATCACTCTTCATGCTTTACAATAACAACCACCGCATGATAGAAACCTCGTGCGTCACCACAATAAGTACAACAACAACAATGACAATAATACAAGGGTACGACAAATAAGTCAACTCAGAAATTCCAGAACTCAATGAAATGAAGGAACTAATTCACAAGGAGTAGCCACAATAGAGAATGCTAGTCATAATAAGAACAGCTCAACAAGGGAGAAAATAATATGTAACAACGGTCCCACAAAGTACAGTTCAACAACGAGGGAGATATCACGAGTCAATAATTCCAATAAGGATAAGTCAACTAAGATATATGATATCTAAACTTCTTTTAAGGTTGGGCAAGTACGAAAGAGACACAACAACTTCAATTAAGGATAAGTAGTATGAAGATAATCATAGCCTCAATTAAGGATGAACAGCTACAGAAGAGATAATTATAACTTCAAATCAAGATAAGCATTTAGGGGAAAGATAATTCTAATTAGGCAGTTAGGCACATATGACTCAAATAAGCAACAAGGGCGAATCATGAAGCAATTAATTCTAATTAATGCAGGTAGAGGTGAAACTAGTAATTAAGAGACATATTCATAACATAACATAACAACTGCATAATCAGTGAATACAAGTACCTAAGAACCCAAAAGGCCAATTTTCCACAAATAAGTCTGAGCACGTACTCGTCACCTCGCGTACATGGACTACAATTAGCATAGAAGACTCAAATCCTAAGGGATAGTTCCCCCACACAAAGTTAGGCAAGATACTTACCTCAAAGAAGACAGACCAATACTCCAAAAATGAACTTCTCGGGTGAAATGACCTCCGGGCGGCTCAAATCTAATAAAAACAACTTCAAAACACAAATAATACTCATAAGAGACTATTCCGGATCATAAAGCCTCAATCTTTCTCAAAGTCTAAACCCAAAAGTCGACCCCCGGGCCCGCCCTTCGGAACCCGACAAATTTCACAAAACCCGAACACCCATTCCGATACGAGTTCAACCATACTAAAATCATCAAATTCCAATACCATTTCGTCCCTCAAATCATGATTTTTCATTTTGAAAATTTTCTTCAAAAACCACCATTTTCCTCAACTCAAAACACAAATTAAATGATAAAAACAAGGATAAAATCGTGGAATATAACAAATTCTCCGCATTTGCAGAGACTGTCAAGTCCATCTTCACACCTGCGACCATTGCCTCCATCTTCTCGCACTTGCGCCTCCACCTTCACACCTGCGACCATCGCACCTGCACCCAAGGTCCATAGGTGCGATTACACCAGAACTCAAACCTCTTCACAACCACAAAAACCATCTGAAACTCTTCCGAAACACACCTCGGGCCCATGGGACCCCGTCCAAATATACAACCAAGTTCCATAACCTAACACGGACTCACTCAAGGTCTCAAATCACATCAAACAACGAAAAAATACAAATCGCACCATGAATCGAACTTATGAACATTCAAATCTTCCAACTTCTAAAACCCACACCAAAACCTATCAAACCAACCTGGAATGACGTCAAATTTTGCAGGCAAGTCCCAAATAACATAACGGAGCTGTTCCAACACCCAGAATCGCATTCCGACACCGGTATCGCCAAAGTCAACTATTGGTCAAACCTCTCAACCTTCAAAACTTTAACTTTTTCAACTTTCGCCGAAACGCTCCAAATTACCCTACGGATCTCCAAATCCAAATCCGGATGTACGCCTAAGTCCAAAATTACCATGCGAAGCTGTTGAAATCATCCAAAACTCATTTCGGAGCCGTTTACACAAATGTCAAAATTCCGGTCAACTCATACCGTTTAAGCTTCCAAGACTTGAATCCTTCTTCCGATTTGACTCTGAATCATCCGATAACTGAATTTGACTATGCACGCAAGTCAATACTCACAATACAAAGCTGCTCAGGTCCTTGTGCCACCGAACGGGACTTAAATTCTCAAAATGATCGGCCGGGTCGTTACATCATTCCCCTCTTAAACAAACGTTCGTCCTCGAACGTGCTAAGAATCGCCTCAAAGTCTTCAAATAACTGAAATCACATATCCAATATACATCCACGGGTGACCCCACGTCACCCCCCAATCCACATAAGCCTGACGACACCATCCCAACTGTAATTTATCCTTTCTATCAACATCGATAAGCCTTAGAGTCAGAATTCTCACCTTCTATTTATCTTCAAAAGACCCGATTCTAAATCCATAACCGGTATCAGTCTCAACTAGCTGTAACAACTCATGCCTACACCCACAAGGTATGACCACACAACATGACACACCATACATAGGCCCATGATAACATTTCTGATCACAATAGTTGCCCGTAATCAAAACCATCACTGGCAATTAGCCTCATATCCGTTAGCAACCCGTTTCAAACCTCCACAACGTTGACAATGATGCAAGAAACATGAAGACCTAATAACTATACACGCAGATCAACATGTCACAACTGACACAACCGGGCACACACACCGCAAGCTAAAACTCAAGAAGCACATAACGAAAATGACTGAATATGTTAAAAGAAACACATAAGAGAAATATCAAACAAGCCCGACATGAACAACTCTCTAACAGTACCATACTATGAATCAATTTAAATAGGAAAAATCATAGTACATGAACAAATCATAAGGATCTCATCCTGGTATAACTCTCCACCACGGCACGCAGCTCAAACATATAAAATCACATGGAATCATGAGGGTCTCACCCTCAACTCTAAATCACAAGAAGAATAGACATCATACCAATTGAGATCTTCCACTAACTCAATTATGCTAATAAAATCACAACACTTAATGAACTCTCACCCCGGTAGAGTATCAAATCACAATTCATAACCAATTTATTCAGGAATCACATCAACCTACCATAATGGACAACATGAATTCACTTCTAGTCTCATAACTTTCAATAATGAATTAAAACAATGATAGACACGGCTATCACTCATAGAATCACCCATCAGGGGCAAACACATAAACATAATACTAAGTCATGAACTCACCCATAGGTGGGACAACAAATAGGGGAACTCGCCCCGATAAGAAGAACTGAATCAAAGTACGAATGGTGCCCATCTGTAACAAATCAAAAGCATACCTGTATGACATCATCTTGCACAACGGCCTCAAGCCTACTATATGAAACACAACAACAGGTCAGGCCTTCCCCTCTTGGGCGCCATCTACCCGCCTGAATATCCCGCTATGACACATCTGCCCAGAGTCTAGGACAATCTCTCAACCTGTGGCTGGTATCTCCACACTCGAAGCAACCTCTCTGCTGATGTGGCTGTGGGAATTGTGCGGCACGGGTACTCTGAGACCCATGAGTACCTGAAATACTGTGTGAAGCCTGAAGTGCAAACTGAATTGGCTGACCCGCAAAACCTCTACCATGTCATACCCTGCCTCTAAAATAAGGACCAGTATATCTCGTAGACCTCCTTGCCTCCATGTCCTCGCTCTCTTGACCTCGCATGTCCTCTCTCTCCTGATCAGACATGCCCTCAACTCGGCGAGCGATCCCTATCACTTGCTGAAAGGAAATATCCGACTCCAACTCCCGAGCCATGCTAAACCGAATATCATGCCTGAGCCCCTCAATGAATCTACAGACATACTCTCTAACTGTAGCGACCAAAACAGGTACATGTCTGGCCAAATCACTGAATCTAACGGCATACTCTAACACTGACAAAGTGCCATGGCGCAACTGCTCAAACTTCATGCGCCATGCATCTCGAAGGGACTGAGGTACAAACTCTCTCAGGAACATCTCTAAAAACTGACCCCTTGTAAGTGAAGCTGACTCGGCCGGGCTACCCAACGCATATGCCCGCCACCATTGATAAGCCGCTCCCCTGAGCTTAAACGTAGTAAAAGCAACCCCGCTCATCTCCACAATACCCATAGTACGAAGAATGCGGTGATACTTCTCCAGAAAACCCTGGGCATCATCTGTTGCCAATCCATTGAAGGTAGGAGGGTGGTACTTTTTGTACCTCTCAAGTCTGAGTTGTTCTTCCTCAGATGTTGCTGCCCTAACCACGGGCTGAACTGGGACCACAGGCTGTGTCGCCATGACACCTGGAACCTGACCAACATGAACTCGCTACTCTGGAGTGTGGGCGGCGGGAGTCTGGGCTCCTCCTTCAGTCTATGAAGTAGCTGGTGCAACCGGAATCAACCTCGCCTGAGCCAATGTACCAAACATGCCCAGGAACTGTGCTAAGGTCTCCTGAAGTCCGGGGGTAACAACAGGCGCCTCCGGTACCTACCCCCTAACTGGAACTACTGGCGGCTCCTCAACTGCTGCTCTGGTAGGTATAGTAGTTGCGGTACGTGCTCCTCTTCGGCCTCTGCCTCTGCCCCTAGTGACACTTTTTCCGGGGGCAGCGTCACTAGTATCTACAGCTCGTGTCCTCACCATCTGTGATAGAATGGAAAGATAACAACTTAAAACTTCGAGATCAATAAACTCGCACGATAGGAATAAAGGAAGTGAAACTATTCTAATAGTTCCGTAGCCTTTCAAAGATAAGTACAGACGTCTTCATACCTATCCACAAGACTCTACTAAACTCGCTTATGACTCGGAGCACCTATGAACCTAGAGCTCTGATACCAAATTGTCACGACCCAAATTTCCCTCCGTTGGGTATCGTGATGGCACCTAGTCTTAGGGACTAGGTAAGCCTAACATTAATTGAAACAACAACATTATTTAAATAACATCTAACAATTTGAAATAGAAATCTCTTAAAATTTACAATTTCCAAAACCGGTAGTACAAGTCATAAGCTCTACAGAGTTTGCTATAATTTACTAAGTACAACTGTTTGAAATAAAGTAAACAGTGTGAATACAAATTTGAACGTGACTCTGAAGCCTGCGGACGTGGCAACAGGTTTACCTTGAGTCTTCACCGTAACAATCTGCACAACTATCCAATGATCAACTGACTTCGTAATACCTGGATCTGCACAAAAATATGCAGAAATGTAGTATGAGTACACCACAGCGGTACCCAGAAAGAAACAAGACTAACCTCAGTGGAGTAGAGACGAGGAATAGTCAACACACTCACTAGTCAAATAACCTGTGCAATATAGCATACAAAAATAATGGAAAACAAATAGCAGTGATAGCAACAACAATCAACTAGTAATTTAAACAGCAAGGCAACATGAACACCATAAATATTGCTCAAACGAATAATAAACACAGGAACAGCCAATTAATCAAGTCCTTCAATATATACATCTTTTATCTATAAGCTTTTCAATAAAAGTCTCTAGAATATATACCTTTCCAATAAATATATTTCGAATATACTTCCTCCAAATAAATATCTTTCCATTATAATTCTTTCAAGTAAAAGTCACCATGTGACACTTCATTTAACTTCCCTGGTGTGAGAAATATATTCAACATATCCAATCAAATGGCACGACAATACCTTCATGCACTTGTCCCATTCTCACCCTATATATATATATATATATATATATATATATATATATATATATATATATATATATATATATATATCAATTGGCACAGGAATACCCTTCGTGCATTTATTTCTTTCTTACCGTGCAAACATATAATAATACCAACTAGATGGGAGAAAAATCAAAAACAATAAAAGAAATAAAGTGGGAGGCACACAGTAGGCAACAACGACTACAAATCACATAGAAAACATAGGTGCACAATAACATCTCAAGATAAAGGAATGAGTGTATACGCAACAAAATGATATCACAATATAATGTATGACTCTCGTCTTCGCCTGCACAGAAACACCCTTCGTGCCATGAATATATAATAACATAAAAATAATGGCACAACATCACCCTTCGTGCTTTTACTCTCATCCTCACTTGATAATATAAATGAAATGGCACGACATCACCCTTCGTGCTTTTACACTCTCAATGGCACAACATCACCCTTCGTGCTTTACACTCTCAAATGGCACGACATCACCCTTCGTGCTTTACACTCTCCCTCACATGATAATATAATTCAAATGGCACAGCATCACCCTTCGTGCTTTACACTATCAAATGGCATGACATCACCCTTCGTTCTTTACAATAACAACCACCGCACGGCAGAAACCTCGTGCATCACCACGATAAGTACAAAAACAACAATGACAATAATACAAGTGTACGACAAATAAGTCAACTCAAAAATTCTAAAATTCAAAAAAACGGAGGAGCTAATTCACAAGGAGTAGCCACAATAGAGAATGCTAGTCATAATAAGAACAACTCAACAAGGGAGAAAATAATATGTAACAACGGTCCCACAAAGTACAGTTCAACAACGAGGGAGATATCACGAGTCAATAATTCCAATAAGGATAAGTCAACTAAGATATAGGATATCTAAATTTCTTTTAAGGTTGGGCAAGTATGAAAGAGACACCACAACTTCAATTAAGGATAAACAGTATGAAGATAATCACAGCCTCATTTAAAGATGAACAATTACAGAAGAGATAATTATAACTTCAAATCAAGATAAGAATTTAGGGGAAAGATAACATGGCAATAGAAGAGGTAACAATTAAGTTTAGGCACAAATGACTCAAATAAGAAACAAGGGCGGATCATGAAGTAATTAATTCAAATTAAAGCAAGTAGAGGTGAAACTAGTAATTAAGAGACGTATACATAATATAACAACTGCATAATCAGTGAATACAAGTACCTAAGAACCCAAAAAGGCCAACTTTCCACAAATAAGTCCGAGCACATACTCGTCACCTCGCATACACGGACTACAATTAGCAAAGAAGACTCAAATCCTAAAGGGTAGTTCCCCCACATGAAGTTAGGCAAGATACTTACCTCAAAGAAGACAGACCGATACTCCAAAAACGAACTTCTCGGGTGAAATGACCTCCGGGCGGCTCAAATCTAATCAAACTAACTTCAAAGCACAAATAAAACTCATAAGAGACTATTCCGGATCATAAAGCTTCAATCTTTATCAAAGTCTAAAACTCGACCCAAAAGTCGACTCCCGGGGCCCGCACTTCAAAACCCGACAAATTTCACAAAACCCGAACACTCATTCCGATACGAGTTCAACCATACTAAAATCATCAAATTCCGATACCATTTCGTCCCTCAAATCATGATTTTTCATTTTGAAAATTTTCTTCAAAAACCACCATTTTTCTCAACACAAAACACAAATTAAATGACAAAAATAAGGATAAAATCGTGGAATATAATAAATTCTAGGTGAAGAACACTTACCCAATCGATTTGCTTGAAAATCGCTCAAAGAAACTCCCAAAACTGAGGTCCAAAACTCAAAATATGGTGAAAATGGCCAAACCCTCGATTATAATCGTCTGCCCGGGGGTGACCGCATCTGCGACATAATTAGTCGCTTCAGTGCAACCGTAGGTGCGCACGTCCAAACCGCACCTGCGCTTCCTCTCGCTTCTGCGCCCAGAATCCGCTTCTGCGGAGCCACTGATGCGCACAAATTCTCTGCATTTACGGAGACTGCCAAGTCCAGCTCTTCTCGCACCTGCGCCTCCATCTTCGCACCTGCGACCAAGGTTCGCAGGTGCGATTTCACCAGAACGCAGACCTCGTCACAACCACGAAAACCATCTGAAACTCGTCTGAAACACACCTCGGGCCCCCGTCCAAGCATACAACCAAGTTAGATAACCTAACACGGACTCGCTCGAGGTCTCAAAACACATCAAACAACGACGAAATACAAATCGCACCACGAATCGAACTTATGAACTTTCAAATCTTCCAACTTCTAAAATCCGCGCGAAAACCTATCAAATCAACCCGGAATGACGTCTAATTTTGCAAGCAAGTCCCAAATAATATAACGGAACTGTTCTAACTCCCGAAATCGCATTACGACCCCAGTATCGCCAAAGTCCACTATTGGTCAAACCTCTCAACCTTCAAAACTTCAAGTTTTCCAACTTTCGCCGAAATGCTCCAAATCCATATCCGAACGCACTCCTAAGTCCAAAATTACCATACGAAGCTGTTGAAATCATCCAAAACCCATTACGGATCCGTTTACACAAAAGTCAAAATTCCGGTCAACTCTTACCGCTTAAGCTTCCAAGACTTGAATCCTTCTTCCGATTTGAAACTGAATCATCTGATAATTGAATTTGACCAAGCACGCAAGTCAATACTAATAATACGAAGCTTCTCAGGTCCTTGCGCCACTGAACGGGACTTAAATGCTCAAAACGACCGGCCGGGTCGTTACATCCTTCCCCTCTTAAACAAACGTTCGTTCTCGAACGAGCTAAGAATCGCCTCGAAGTCTTCAAATAACTGAAATCACATATCCAATATACACCCGCGGGTGACCCCAAGTCACCCCAATCCACATAAGCCTGACGACACCATCCCAACTGTAATTTATCCTTTCTATCGACACCGATAAGCCTTAGAGTCAAAATTCTCACCTTTCATTTATCTTCAAAAGATCCGATTCTAAATCCATAACCCAGTATCAGTCTCAACCAGTTGTAACAACTAATACCTACACCCACAAGATATGACCACACAACATGACACACCACACATAGGCCCATGATAACATTTCTGATCATAATAGTTGCATGTAATCAAAACCAACACCGGTAATTAGCCTCATATCCGTTAGCAACCCATTTCAAACCTCCACAATGCTGACAATGATGCAAGAAACATGAAGGCCTCATAACTATACACCCGGATCAATAAGTCACAACTGACACCACCGGGCACACACCCCGCAAGCTAAAACCCAAGAAGCACATAACGGAAATGACTTAATATCTAAAGAGAAACATAGAAGAGAAATATCCAATAAGCCCGACATGCACAACTCTCTAACAGTACCATACTATGAATCAATTTAAATAGGAAAAATCAAAGTACATGAACAAATCATAAGGATCTCATCCTGGTATAACTCTCCACTGCGGCACGCAGCCCGACTCAAACATATAAAATCACATGGAATCGCGAGGGTCTCACCCTCAACTCTAAATCACAAGCCGAATACACATCATACCAATTGAGATCTTCACTAAGTCAATTCTGCCAATAAAATCACACACTTACTGAACTCTCACCTCGGTAGAGTATCAAATGACAAATCGTAACCAATTTACTCAGGAATCACATCAAACCTACCATAATGGACAATATGAATTCACTTCTAGTCTCGTAACTTTCAATAATGAAATAAAACAACGATAGACACGGCTATCAATCATAGAATCTCCCAACAGGGGCAAACTCATAAACATAATACTAAGTCATGAACTCACCCATAGGTGGGACAACAAATAGGGGAACTCGCCCCGATAAGCAGAACTCAATCAAAATACCAATGGTGCCCCTCTGTAAAAAATCAAAAGCATACTTGTATGACATTATCTGGCGCAGTGAACTCAAGCTTACTATATGAAACACATCAACGGGCCGGGCCTTCCCCTCTTGGGCGCCCTCTACCTGTCTGAATACCCCATTGTTACACATCTATCCAGAGTCTAGGACAACCTCTCACTATGTGGCTGGTACCTCCACACTCGAAGCAACCTCTCTACTGACGTGGTTGTGGGAACTGTGTTGTACGGGTACTCAGAGACCCATGAGCACCTGAAATACTGTGCGAAGCCTGAAGTGCAAACTAAACTGGCTGATCCACAAAACCTCTACCATGTCATACCCTGCCTCCAAAATAAGGACCAGTTGATCTCTCTGGTCTACGAGGCCTCCTCGCCTCCCTGTCCTCTCTCTCCTGACCTCGCCTGTCCTCTCTCTTATGGCCCTGTATGTCCTCTCTTTCCTGATCCCATATGCCCTCCACTCGGAGAGAGATCCCTACCTCCTGCTAAAACAAAACATTCGGCTCCAAATCCTGAGCCATGCTGAACGAAATATCATGCCTGAGCCTCTCAATAAATCTACGGACATGCTCTCTAACGGTAGCGACCAAAACAGGTGCATGTCTGGCCAAATCACTGAATCTAACGGCATACTCTGACACTGACATAGTGCCCTGGCGCATCTTCTCAAACTCTGCGCGCCATGCATTCTGAAGGGACTGAAGTAGAAACTCTCTCAGGAACATCTCTGAAAACTGACCCCATGTAAGTGAAGCTGACTCGGTCGGGCTACCCAACTCAAATGCCCGCTACTACTGATAAGCCTCTCCCCTGAGCTGGAACGTAGTAAAATCAACCCCCGCTCATCTCCACAATACCCATAGTACGAAGAATGTGGTGACACTCCTTCAGAAAACCTTAGACATCATCTGTTGCCACACTGAAGATAGGAGGGTGGTACTTCTTGTACCTCTCAAGTCTGAGCTGTTCTTCCTTAGATATTGCTTCCCTAACCACGGGATGAACTAGGACCATAGGCTGTGTCGCCATGACACCTGGAACATGACCAACATGAACTCGCTGCTCTTGAGTGTGGGCGGTGGGAGTCTGGGCTCTTCCCCCCCTGTCTGTGAAGTAGCTGGTGCAACCGGAATCAACTCCGCCTGAGCCAATGTACCAAACATGCCCAGGAACTGTGCTAAGGACTCCTATAGTCCGGGGGTAACAACAGGCGCCTCCGGTACCTGTCCCCCAACTAGAACTACTGGCGGCTCCTCAACTGCTGCTCTGGTAGATGTACTAGCTGCGGTACGTGCTCCTCTTCGGCCTCTGCCTCTTCCCCTAGCGACATCTATTCCGGGGGCAGCGTCATCAGTAATTGCAGCTCGTGTTCTCACCATCTGTGAGAGAATGGAATGATAACAACTTCAAACTTCGAGATCAATAAACTCGCACGATAGGAATGAAGGAAGTGAAACTGTCCTAATGGCACGGCATCACCCTTCGAGCTTTACATTCTCCCTCACATGATAATATAATTCAAATGGCATGGCATCACCCTTCGTGCTTTACACTCTCCCTCACATGATAATTAATTCAAATGGTACGACATCACCCTTCGTGCTTTACACTCTCAAATGGCATGATATCACCCTTCGTGCTTTACAATAACGACCACCGCACGACAGAAACCTCGTGCATCACCACAAGAAGTATAACAGCAACAATGACAATAATACAAGGGTATGACAAATATGTCAATTCAGAAATTCCAGAACTCAAAGAAACGGAAGAACTAATTCACAAGGAGTAGCCACAATAGAGAATGCTAGTCATAAAAAGAACAGCTCAACAAGGGAGAAAATAATATATAACAACGGTCCCACAAAGTATAGTTCAACAACGAGGGAGATATCACGAGTCAATACTTCCAATACGGATAAGCTAACTAAGATATAGAATGTATAAACTTCTTTTAAAGTTGGACAAGTACGAAAGAGACACAACAAATGCAATTAAGGATAAGCAGTATAAAGATAATCATAGCCTAAATTAAGGATAAACAATTACAGAAGAGTTAATTATAACGTCAAATCAAGATAAGCAGTTAGGGGAAAGCTAACATGACAATAGAAGAGATAATAATTTCAGTTATTCACAGATGACTCAAATAAGCAACAAGGGCGGAACATGAAGTAATTAATTCTAATTAAAGCAGGTAGAGGTAAAACTAGTAATTAAGAGACGTATTCATAGTAGAACAACTGCATAATCAGTGAATACAAGTACCTAAGAACCCAAGAAGGCCAATTTTCCACAAATACGTCCGAGCACGTACTCGTCGCCTCACGTACACGGACTACAATTAGCATAGAAGACTCAAATCCTAAGGGGTAGTTCCCCCACACGAAGTTAGGCAAGATACTTACCTCAAAGAAGACAGACCGATACTCCAAAAATAAACTTCTCGGGTGAAATGACCTCCAGGCGGCTCAAATCTAATCATAATAACTTCAAAGCACAAATAAAACTCATAAGAGGCTATTCTAGATCATAAAGCCTCAGTCTTTATCAAAGTCTAAAAATCGACCCAAAAGTCGACCCCCAGACCCGGACTTCGAACCCGACAAATTTCACAAAACCCGAACACTCATTCCGATACGAGTTTAACCATACTAAAATTATCAAATTCCGATACCATTTCGTCCCTCAAATCATAATTTTTCATTTTGAAAATTTTCTTCAAAATCCACCATTTATCTCAACTCAAAAAACAAATTAAATGATAAAAACAAGGATAAAATCGTGGAATATAATAAATTCTAGGTGAAGAACACTTACCCAATCGATTTGCTTGAAAAACCCTCAAAGAAGCTCCAAAAACTGAGGTCCAAAACTCAAAATATGGTGAAAATGGCCAAACCCTCGATTATAACCTCCTGCCCAGGTGTGACCGCACCTGCGACATAATTTGTCGCTTCGGCGCAACTGCAGGTGCGCACATCCAATTCGCCCATGCGCTTCCTCTCGCTTTTTCGCCCCAGAATCCGCTTCTGCGGAGTCGCTGATGCACAAAAATTCTCTGCATTTGCGGAGACTGCCAAGTCCTGCTCTTCTCGCACCTGCGCCTCCATCTTCACACCTGCGACCATCTCACCTGCGCCCAAGATCCGCAGGTGCGATTACACCAGAACTCAGACCTCTTCACAACCACGAAAACTATCTGAAACTTGTCCGAAACACACCTCGAGCCCCCGTCCAAGAATAAACCAAGTTCCATAACCTAACACGGACTCGCTCGATGTCTCAAATAACATCAAACAATGACGAAATATAAATCGCACCATGAATCGAACTTATGAACTTTCAAATCTTCCAACTTCTAAAATGCGCGCCAAAACCTATCAAACCAATCCAGGATGACGTCAAATTTTGCAGGCAAGTCCCAAATAACATAACGAAGCTGTTCCAACTCCTGGAATCGCATTCCGACCCCGGTATCGCCAAAATCAACTATTGGTCAAACCTCTCAACCCTCAAAACTTCAACTTTTTCAACTTTCGCCGAAATGCTCCAAATTACCTTGTGAACCTCCAAATCCAAATACAGATGCACGCCTAAGTCCAAAATCACCATACAAAGCTGTTGAAATCATCCAAATCCAATTCTAGAGCCATTTACACAAAAGTCAAAATTCCGGTCAACTCTTACCGCTTAAGCTTCTAAGACTTGAATCCTTTTTCCGATTCGACTCTGAATCATCCGATAACTGAATTTGACCACGTACGTAAGTCAATACTCATAATACGAAGCTGCTCAGGTCCTTGCACCACCGAACGGGACTTAAATTCTCAAAACAACCGGCTGGGTTGTTACATCCTTTCCCTCTTAAACAAACGTTTGTCCTCGAACGTGAGAAGAATCGCCTCGAAGTCTTCAATTCACTAAAATCACATATTAAATATACACCACAGGTGACCCCACGTTACCCCAATCCACATAAGACTGGCGACACTATCCCAACTATAATTTATCCTTTCTATCAACACCGATAAGCCTTAGAGTCAAAATTCTCACCTTTCATTTATCTTCAAAAGACCTGATTCTAAATCCATAACCCGGTATTAGTCTCAACTAGTTATAACAACTTATGCCTACACCCACAAGGTACGACCACACAACATGACACACCACACATAGGCCCATGATAATATTTATGATCACAATAGTTGCACGTAATCAAAACCAGCACCGGTAATTAGCCTCATATCCGTTAGCAACCCGTTTCAAACACCCACAACGCTGACAATGATGCAAGAAACACGAAGAACTCATAACTATATACCCGGATCAATAAGTCATAACTGACACCACCGGGCACACACCCCGCAAGCTAAAACCCAAGAAGAACATAACGAAAATGACTTAATATGTAAAGAGAAACATATAAGAGAAATATCCAATAAGCCCGTCATGCACAACTCTCTAACAGTACCATACTATGAATCAATTTAAATAGGAAAAATCAAAGTACATGAACAAATCATAAGGATCTCATCCTGGTATAACTCTCCACTGCGGCACGCAGCCCGACTCAAACATATAAAATCACATGGAATCGCGAGGGTCTCACCCTCAACTCTAAATCATAAGCCAAATACACATCATAACAATTGAGATCTTCACTAACTCAATTCTGCCAATAAAATCACACACTTACTAAACTCTCACCTTGGTAGAGTATCAAATGACAAATAGTAACCAATTTACTCAGGAATCACATCAAACCTACCATAATGGACAACATAAATTCACTTCTAGTCTCGTAACTTTCAATAATGAAATAAAACAACGATAGACACGACTATCACTCATAGAATCTCCCAACAGGGGCAAACTCATAAACATAATACTAAGTCATGAACTCACCCATAAGTGGGACAACAAATAGGGGAACTCGCCCCGAAAAGCAGAACGGAATCAAAATACGAATGGTGCCTTTTTGTAATAAATCAAAAGCATACATGTATGACATCATCTGGCACAGCGGTCTCAAGCCTACTATATGAAACACATCAACGGGCAGGGCCTTCCCCTCTTGGGCGCCCTCTACCCGCCTGAATACACCGATGTGACACATCTGTCTGGAGTTTAGGACAATCTCTTACCCGGTGACTGGTCTCTTCTCACTTGTAGCAACCTCTCTGCTGATGTGGCTATGGGTACTGTACGGTACGGGTACTCTGAGACCCATGAGCACCTTAAATACTGTGTGAAGCCTGAAGTGCAAACTGAAGTTGCTGACCCACAAAACCTCTACCATGTCGTACCCTGCCTCCAAAATAAGGACCAGTAGATATCTTCGGTCTACGAGGTCTCCTCGCCTCCCTGTCCTCTCTCTCCTGACCTCGCCTGTCCTCTCTCTTATGGCCCCTCCTGTCCTCTCTCCTGATCAAACATGCCCTCCACTCGGCGAGCGATCCCAACCACCTGCTGAAACAAAACATCCGACTCTAACTCTCGAGCCATGCTGAACAGAATATCATGCCTGAGCCCCTCAATGAATCTACGGACATGCTCTCTAACTGTAGTGACCAAAACAGGTGCATGTCTGGCCAAATCATTGAATCTAACGGCATACTCTGACACTGACATAGTTCCCTGCTGCAGATTCTCAAACTCCGCGCGCCATGCATCTCGAAGGGAGTGAGGTACAAACTGTCTCAGGAACATCTCTGAAAACTAACACCATGTAAGTGAAGCTGACTCGTCCGGGCTACCTAACTCATATGCACGCCACTACTGGTAAGCAGCTCCCCTGAGTTAGAACGTAGTAAAAGCAATCTCGCTCGTCACCACAATACCCATAGTACAAAGAATGCTGTGACAACTCCAGAAAACCCTGGGCATCATCTGTCGCCAATCCATTGAAGGTAGAAGGGTGGTACTTCTAGTACCTCTCAAGTCTGAGTTGTTCTTCCTCAGATGTTGTTGCCCTAACCACAGGCTGAACTGGGACCACAGGCTGTGTCGCCATGACACCTGGAACCTAACCAACATGAACTCGCTGCTCTAGAGTGTGGGTAGCGGGAGTCTGGGCTCCCCCCGATCTATGAAGTAGCTGGTGCAACTAAAATCAACCCCGCCTGAGCCAATGTACCAAACATGACCAGGATTCCTGATGTCCGGGGGTAACAGCAGGCGCCTCCGGTACCTGCCCCCAACTGGAACTACTGGCGACTCCTGAACTGCTGCTCTGGTAGGTGTACTAGCTACGGTACGTGTTCCTCTTCGGCTTCTACCTATGCACCTAGCGACACCTGTTCCGGGGGCAGCGTCATCAGTAACTGCAGCTTGTGTCCTCACCATCTGTGAGAGAATGGAATGATAACAACTTCAAACTTCAAATCAATAAACTCGCACGATAGGAATGAAGGAAGTGAAACTGTCCTAATAGTTCTGTAGCCTCTCGAAGATAAGTACAGACGTCTCCGTACCGATCCGCAAGACTCTGCTAAGCTCGCTTATGACTCGTAGCATCTATGAACATAGAGCTCTGATACTAACTTGTCATGACCCAAATTTCCTTCTGTTGGGTATCGTGATGGAACCTAGTCTTACAGACTAGGTAAGCCTAACATTAATTGACTACGAAGTACAAGTCATAAGCTCTACAGAGTTTGCTATAATTTACTAAGTACAACTATTTGAAATAGAGTAAACAGTGTGAATACAAATCAGAAGGTGACTCCAAAGCATGCGGACGCAGCAACAGGTTTACTTTGATTCTCCACCGCAACAATCTGCACAACTAGCCAATGATCAACTGACTTCGAAATACCTGGATCTGTACAAAAATGTGCAGAAGTGTAGTATGAATATACCACGGCGGTACCCAGCAAGTATCAAGACTAACCTCAGTGGAGTAGTGACGAGGAACAGTCAATACACTCACTAGTCAAATAACCTGTGCAATATAGCCTATAAAAATAATGGAAAACAAATAGCAGTGATAGCAACACCAATCAACTAGTGACTTAAATGATTTAAACAGCAAGGCAACAGGAACACCATAAATATTGCTCAAATGAATAATAAACACATGAACAACTAATTAATCAAGTCCTTCAAAATATACATCTTTTATTTATAAGTTTGTCAATAAAAGTGTCTAGAATATATTCCTTTCCAATAAATATATTTCGAATATACTTCCTCCAAATAAATATCTTTCCATTATAATTCATTCAAGTAAAAGTCAACATGCGACACCTCATTTAACTTCCCTAGTGTGAGAAATATATTCAACATATCACATCAAATGGCACGGCAATACCTTCGTGCACTTCTCTCATTCTCACCCAATATATATATATACGTAGACCAAATCAATTGGCACGGCAACACCCTTAGTGCATTTATCTCTTTCTAACCGTGCAAACATATAACAATACCAACTAGGTGGGAGAAAAATCAATAACAATAAAAGAAATAAAGTGGGAGGCGCACAGTAAGCAACAACGACTACAAGTCACATAGAAAACATAGGTGCACATTAACATCTCAAGATAAAGGCATGAACGTATACGCAACAAAATGATATCACAATATAATGTATGACTCTCATCCTCACCTGCGTGGAAATATCCCTCGTGCCATTAATATATGATAACATACAAATAATGGCACGGCATCAACCTTCGTGCTTTTACTCTCATCCTCACCTGATAATATAAATAAAATGGCACGGCATCACCCTCCATGATTTTACACTCTCAATGGCACGACATCACCCTTCGTGCTTTACACTCTCAAATGGAACGGCATCACCCTTCGTGATTTACACTCTCCCTCACATGATAATATAATTCAAATGACACGGCATCAGCTTTCGTGATTTACACTCTCAAATGGAACGGCATCACCCTTCGTGCTTTACAATAACAACCACCGCACGGCAGAAGACTCGTGCATCACTACAATAAGTACAACAGCAACAATGACAATAATACAAGGGTACGACAAATAAGTCAACTCAAAAATTCCAGAATTCAAAGAAACGAAGGAACTAATACAAGGAGTAGCCACAATAGAGAATGCTAGTCATATTAAGAACAACTCAATAAGGGAGAAAATTATATGTAACAATAGTCCCACAAAGTACAGTTCAACAACGAGGGAGATATCATGAGTCAATAATTCCAATAAGGATAAGTCAACTAAGATATATCATATCTAAACTTCTTTTAAGAAGGCAAGTACGAAAGAGACACAACAACTTCAATTAAGGATAAGCAGTATAAATATAATCATAGCCTCAATTAAGGATGAACAATTACAGAAGAGATAATTATAACTTCAAATCAAGATAAACATTTAGGGGAAAGATAACATGGAAATAGAAGAGATAACAATTTCAATTTAGGCACAAATGACTCAAATAAACAACAAGGGTGGATCATGAAGTAATTAATTCTAATTAAAGCAGGTAGAGGTGAAACTAGTAATTAAGAGATGTATTCATAACATAACAATTGCATAATCAGTGAATACAAGTACCTAGGAACCCCAAAAGGCCAATTTTCCACAAATAAGTTCGAGCACGTACTCGTCACCTCGCGTACACAGACTACAATTAGCATAGAAGACTCAAATCCTAAGGGGTAGTTCCCTCACATGAAGTTAGGCAAGATACTTACCTCAAAGAAGACAGATCGATATTCCAAAAATGAACTTCCCAGGTTAAATGAGCTCTGGGCAACTCAAATCTAATCAAAATAACTTCAAAGCACAAATAAAACTCATAAGAGGCTATTTTGGATAATAAATCCTCAATTTTTATAAAAGTTTAAAAATAAACCCAAAGGTCGACCCTCGGGCCAGCACTTCGGAACCCGATAAATTTCACAAAACCCAAACATACATTTCGATATGAGTTCAATCATACTAAAACCATCAAATTCCGATACCATTTCGTTCCTCAAATCATGATTTTTCTTTTTGAAAATTTTCTTCAAAAACCACCATTTTCCGCAACTCAAAACACAAATTAAATGATAAAAACAAGGATAAAATCGTGGAATATAATATATTCTAGGTGAAGAATACTTACCCAATCGATTTTCTTGAAAAACGCTCAAAGATGCTCCCAAAATCGAGGTCCAAAACGCAAAATATGGTGAAAATGGCCAAACCCTCGATTTTAACCTTCTGCCCAGGCGTGACCACACCTGCGACATATTTAGTTGGTTCTGCGCAACCGCAGGTGCGCACGTCCAAACCGCACCTGCGCTTCCACTCGCTTCCAACTTCTAAAACCCGCGCCAAAACCTATCAAACCAACCCTGAATGATGTCAAATTTTGCAAGCAAGTCCCAAGTAACATAATGGAGCTGTTTCAACTCCCGAAATTGCATTCCGACCCCGGTATCGCCAAAGTCAACTATTGGTCAAACATATCAACCTTCAAAACTTCAACATTTCTAACTTTCACCGAAATGCTCCAAATTATTCTACGGACTTCCAAATCCAAATCAGGACGGACGCCTAACTTCAAAATCACCATACGAAGCTATTGAAATCATCCAAAATCCATTCCAGATCATCGTGGAATGTTCAAACTTAGAAAAAAGTTCAGGATACAGTAGAAGAATAATTTATACAGTGTTTGTTAAACTTTTCAATTGGAATATATGAAAAAAATTCAATATCCAATGTGCTTATGGTTTTGCATAAAGCTTGGATTAAGCTTTCAACTGACGTCCAACAAATTAAGGGTTTATCAATTTTATTATAAAAAGAAAATTATCTACAACAAATTCATTCATGAAAAATGATATCCAATTAAATGAAAAAAGAGGTAGAGAGCAAATTCCTGCAATACAGACTAGATAAAACTTTGCAGGGAGTTGCATCATCGTCAAAATGGTATTATATGACCTATTTTCATACACCTCTTGTTTTTACTATTAATTCCGAGGTTACTCCATGTAGACGTAGTGCTTGATGAAAACCAAGTAGTGAATTTGTTTATTTTTATTATTGAATTGTTTATCCAAAAAATAGATAGAGTTGAATTTATACGTAGTTCTAAGGATACGTGGTATAACTTGGCACAAATCGGAAAGATAAGTAAAAGTATATCGAATATTGACTGTAAAAAAGAATGAAATGCAAATCGAATTGAATGGAGAATGATTTATAAATGAACAATATGAATTAATATAAAAGACTCAAAAAGGATAATCGTTTCTTATATATCTGTAGATCTCAATAATATCTTAATATGAGAGTGTATAGATATCTCCAATATTTTTCTCCCCGCTTACAGAAATGATAGCCACTCTTCTTATTGTGGAGGGATCCTACTTTGGATATAATAACAAATACATAGTGGGTATCCCATGATAGATTAGTTATATAACTTTTACTTAATTTCCGCCGAGATTCTCTCCCTAAGTACAGCTACAACGGCTCCTTGTCTCATAGCTCGGTCTTGGTTGGTCTTGGTACTAATCGAGCTCTGGATCTCGAGTTCGATATTTACTCAGGCTCGGTATTGACTCGGACTCAGTATTAATCGGTCTCTGGCTCTTAGGCTTGATAACACTACTTCACATCATAGCTCGATATTGACTCAAGATCGATATTGACTTCGAGCTCGATATTGATCGGTCCCTGACTCTTGAGCTCGATAACCTGGCTTCGGATCTCATATCGATATTATGAAGACGACCCTCGGTCAATCATGTTCCAATCTTGACTAATTACATGAAGGACAAAACCATTTTTGACCGTATACAGATATTCCCCTCGTTTCTTAGGAAGAATGTGGTGAGAAATGACATGATTTTCCAATGATATGACTAGATATACACTGACGTTTGCATCGAGCCCGACCATGACATATGTGAAATGTCCCGTCGGTTCAATTACCAAGGCATTAAATGTGTGTCAGATGATGGTCGGCCACTGTTGATATTGAACCGTCATCGCCAACTCTATAAATAGCTCCTCTCTTCACCATTTTTCACTTTTAGATTTCCAATCTCCAAATCTTCTAACTTCTTTTTTTGCATCTTCTGAGTTCTTCATCTGGAAATCTATGATTTTTACTGTAAATCTCTTCTTAGAACACCAAATCTTGTCATCTCCCTCTATTTTCAACTTCAAATCCAAATGGAGTAAACGTCAAAAATTGTTCCTCAAAAAGAAAACGTTTCTTCATCGCGGCCTGCCAACGAAAAAACACCGGTGGAGCCACGGCCCGAGGAGTGTGTTCTCATTTCTGATTTTAAGAGCGATAAATCCTCGTCGGTTTCCGGTCGATGCAAGCTAGTATCGAGGTATATATGCTCGATAAGTGAGGGATACCTTAAGCAGGTAAGGAAAGACTGCAACTGGGAAAACAAAGAAGTAGTGATCCCGGCTCCTGAAGAAGATATCACCACCTATGTAGAAGGGTTTTTAAGTGTTAACACTTACCCTTTCACGTTGGGCCCCCTCGACCCCGTTATCGTTGACTTCTGCCGCCAGTATCAAATAACCCTAGGCTAAATCCACCCTTCCTTTTGGCGAATCGTTATTCTGCTCCAATATTTCGTGAGCAAGGTCGAGGGGATGCCTTTTACCCTCGACCACCTCATCGGATTATACAGCCCTTGCCTCTATCGAGGTGTGTTAATAAAACTCCAACGCCGAGCTACCAAAGTACTATTCTCGAGCATAGACGAGGATAAGGACCGAGGTTGGATGAGCCGGTTCATTCGAATGAGGACTTCAGACATAATCCCGGCTGAGAAGATACAATTTTCTGAGAAATGGAATATGAAGCGTAAGTACAATCCCACAGTTAGCTCCTATTTATTGTTTTGTTCCTTTGTTTCTTTCTCATCGATATGTTTTTCCATGATGTAGTGGTTACTTGGATGCCCGAGACCTGGCTTCGACTTCTACGTATGCCGAGCGCTCGTAGTGCGATTTATCAAAGGGCTGATGGGAGGCTAAAACACATGGTAAGTCTCTTTCCCACGTCTTTGTTGATTTTGTTAAAGCGCCTCTTACTTATTTTCTTTTCATACAGGCCTTGGCAAAGAGGCTATTGTGAGGCCCCTGCCTGGTGAGGAGGAGAATTCGATCCCAGCATCGAAATCGGTGAAGGACAAAAAGAGGAAAAAGATCACGACCTCTGAGGATCCTGAACCTAAGAATAAGGTGGCTCGTAAGCTGAGGAAGAACATCATCCTCTTGACCGAAGATTCTGTTCGGCGTCTGAGGGATTAAGACGAAGAAGAGGAAAATGATGACTCCGGGCTGGTGGCCCGAGTGAAAATGAGCACCGAGGCCCCAAAGGCTACTGAATCGGTGAAGGCAGCAGAGATTCCATCTCGTGATGAGGGAGTCTCGAGAAAAGAATTGGTCAAAGTCCCCGAGTCATCGAGGATCGAGGCTACCTGCCACCATAATGAGCTAATGGTGGGTATGGCTGCATGGTCTGATCTTGAGGCCCCCCGATATGGAGAGAACGCCCCAAGTGATTTACTTGGTGCAATAGAAATTGGAGGCTCTCTGCTGCTCCCCTCGTTTTTCGAGGAGATGATTCAAGAGGCTCGGGCCTTGAAGACCCTTTCCATCGAAAAAGGCCATGGAAGGGAAGATCCCTTCCATGATGATTTTACTGGGGTCAAAGATGATACCGGCCTGAGCAACTTGGAGGTCTCAAGGAAGGACTCAGGTGAGGCATCGAACCTTTTCAACAAAGTGCAGCAAGCTCTGAATCGGGTAAGGCTTAACTCCCTTTATTGGTATTACCCTTGTGTTTGTTTTTCTTTTCATGTCTAACTTCTTTTTTTCTTTATGCGTAGGCCTCAACGCTTCATCGGGAAGTAGTTTCTCGGTCTCGACCTGAGCAGGGTCGGTATGAGGCCGACCTCCGAAGGCTCACGGAGGATAGAAATGTCCTTAAACTTCTCTGCGGGCAAAGAGAAGAGGAAATCAAGGACCTCCAAGCAGAGTTGGCCAAGGCTCATCAAGATCAGTCTAACCTGATCGAGCAGGTAATGAAAATCTTAAAAGTTCATAGGCTCGATTCGGGAACGGTGGCTAACATTTCAATCTCACAGCTGCAGCAGAAGATCGAGGTGATCGGGCAGCTCCGCGATGAGGTCGATACGATGAAGGCAGAGACCTTGGGTTGGAAAGAAGGTATGGACTGCTTTGCTGCAGAAAAAGAGACTGCTTTATCCCAATTGTCATCAGCCGAAAGTCAGCTTCAAGGCATGAAAGAGATGAGCTTGGCTCAATAAAAGAAAATAGCGGAGCTCGAAGCTCGGTTGGCTTCTGAACTTGAAAAGGCCAAATCTGAAGCCGAAAAGGCTAAAGTCGAGGCAGACACGATCGTGGCCGTCTATCGAGCCGATGCTGAAGCTACTTAAGTACAAGCAAGAGAGACAGCCGATACCGCTCAAACTCGAGCATATTGGATTGCTGAACTCTACCAATATCGGAGGGAAACCCTTGAGGAGATCCATGCTCGAAGTTTCAATTTTACCGAAGAGATAATAAAGGCCAGAGAGCTTGAAGCCAATGCTGGAGCCCTGGCTTCAGATGATAATGATTATGATTATGATGATGATGATGATGAGAGAAAGAGCGGGTCTGAGAGCAGGGGGAGCTCGATGGAGAATAAACTGCCCCCGGAGAAGACCAGGAACCCTAGGGTTTTCCATTTTTGAACTTTTTTGATCTTTTTGTATAGGGTCTTGATCGGTTCTTGTAAATTCTCTTATATATATAAAAATCTCTTTCTTCTTTGACTTGTCTTTATTTTATTTTCTGCCTTGTGAGAATTTTGTTTCATGCATGCCTCATGAAAGTTTTGTTCAAGTTCGAGGTTTTAGGCAATCTAATCGAAGTCGGACTAGTGTAGTCTTTATAATCGAGTGAGCATTTTCCTGAACTAGCATTAAGAGTATCCCTTGGGATTCATAGTCCAGTGAGTGTTTGCTCGAACTCGAAGTAATGTAGCCCATAGGCTTTATAGTCGAGTGAGTGTTTGCTCGAACTCGAATTAAGAGTAGCCCTTAGGCTTAATAGTCGAGTGAGTGTTTGCTTGAACTCGAAGTGGTGTAGCACGTAGGCTTTATGGTCGAGTGAGTGTTTGATCAAACTCAAATTAAGAGTAGCCCTTAGGCTTAATAGTCGAGTGAGCGTTTGCTCAAACTCAAAGTGGTGTAGCCCGTGGGCTTTATAGTCGAGTGAGTGTTTGCTCGAACTCGAATTAAGAGTAGCCCTTAGGCTTAATAGTCGAGTGAGCGTTTGCTCGAACTCAAAGTGGCGTTGCCCGTAGGCTTTATGGTTAAGTGAGTGTTTTCTCGAACTCGAATTAAGAGTAGCCCTTATGCTTAATAGTCGAGTGTGCGTTTGCTCGAACTCGAAGTGGTGTAGCCCGTAGGCTTTATGGTCGAGTGAGTGTTTGCTCGAACTCGAATTAAGAGTATCCCTTAGGCTTAATAGTCGAGTGAGCATTTGCTTGAACTCAAAGTGGTGTAGCCCGTAGGCTTTATGGTCGAGTGAGTGTTTCCTCGAACTCGAATCTAGGGTATCCCTTAGGCTTAATAGTCGAGTGAGCGTTTGTTCGAACTCAAAGTGGTGTAGTTCGTAGGCTTTATAGTCGAGTGAGTGTTTGCTCGAACTCGAATTAAGAGTAGCCTTTAGGCTTAATAGTCGAGTGAGGGTTTGCTCGAAGCCGAAGTAATGTAGCCCGTAGGATTTATGGTCGAGTAAGTGTTTGCTCGAACTCGAATTAAGAGTAGCCCTTAGGCTTAATAGTCGAGTGAGCGTTTGCTCAAACGCGAAGTGATGTAGCCCATAGGCTTTATGGTCGAGTGATTGTTTGCTCGAACTCGAATTTAGAGTAGCCCTTAGGCTTAATAGTCGAGTGAGCGTTTGCTCGAACTCAAAGTGGTGTAGCCCGTAGGCTTTATGGTCGAGTGAGTGTTTGCTCGAACTCGAATTAAGAGTAGCCCTTAGGCTTAATAGTCGAGTGAGTGTTTGCTCGAACCCGAAGTAATGTAGCCCGTAGGCTTTATGGTCGAGTGAGTGTTTGCTCGAACTCGAATTAAGAGTAGCCCTTAGGCTTAATAGTCGAGTGAGTGTTTGCTCGAACTCGAAGTGATGTATCCCGTAGGCTTTTATGGGCGAGTGAGTGTTTGCTTGAACTCGAATTAAGAGTAGCCCTTAGGCTTAATAGTCGAGTGAGCGTTTTCTCGAACTCGAAGTGGTGTAGCCCGTAAGCTTTATGGTTGAGTGAGTGTTTGCTAGAACTCGAACTTAGAGTAGCCCTTAGGATTAATAGTTGAGTGAGCGTTTGCTCGAACTCGAAGTAGTGTAGCCCGTAGGCTTTATGGTCGAGTGAGTTTTTTCTCGAACTCGAATTAAGAGTGGCCCTTAGGATTAATAGTAGAGTGAGTGTTTGCTCGAACTCGAAGTAATATAGCCCGTAGGCTTTATGGTCGAGTGAGTGTTTGCTCGAACTCGAATTAAGAGTAGCCCTTAGGCTTAATGGTTGAGTAAGCGTTTGCTCGAACTCGAAGTGATGCAGCCCTTAGGCTTTATGGTCGAGAGTGTTTGCTCGAACTCGAATTAAGAGTAGCCCTTAGGCTTAATGATCGAGTGAGTGTTTGCTAGAATTTGAAATAAAAATAGCCCTTAGGCTTTATGGAGCTTGATCTCGTTGATTTTTCAGTTGGCAGTCCCCGATTTATGGGGTAATGTTTCAAACTCCGGTCATGGTCGGCCCTTAAGCCTGTTTGAACATAAAGCAGAAAGATCTTTCTGAGATATGAGATATCGGTAAAGAAGAAGTTTCTCTTTATAAGTCATTATACATGTGTTCGTGTTTTGTGCCAGGGCTTGAGCAAACTAAGAAGGCATGGTTCGTTCAACCATTTGACCCTTACACTTTTTATTATCGAGACCTTGTTTGACATAAGTAACTTTCTTGAATCGAACTTGACTTATTCGATGGCAATGCACCCCTGTATTCAAGGTTGATTGTAAAGAAGCCTCGTATACTGTTGAATTGTTCTAATTAGCAAGATCAATGGTTGCCTCATTAAAAACCTTGCTGAAAAATCCAATTGGGACAAAAACCGGTCTAAGGGAAAAAGAGTGCAACGGGTGGTTTCAGGCTTAAAGGCTTCGAGTTGAATAATCCATCCATGTTTCTGGTCGAACACCTGTAAGGGTTAGTTTTGAAATATAAATGAACATGGGAGGGTCGTACCTTAGCAGTAGTATCATTTTAGGTGTGACACATTCCAATTGCTTGGTAGTTGTTTGCCATTTATCACACTGAGCTTGTAGGATCCTTTTCCGACGATTTCGAGAACATGATATGGTCCTTCCCAGTTCGGTCCCAGTTTCCCTTCATTTGGATTTCGGGTGTTAAGGGTGACTTTCCTTAGCACTAGGTCCCCGATTTTAAAATGTCGAAGATTGGTTCTTCGATTATAGTACCTTTTGATCCGCTATTATTGGGCGGCCAATCGGACGAGAGCAGATTCTCGTTTTTGTCTAATAATTCTAAGCTTGTATTCATGATCTCGTTATTCGACTCATTTGTCGCATATCGGAACCTGATGCTTGGTTCTTCGACCTCAACCGGGATGAGAGCTTCGGTGCCATAAACCAACGAGAATGGTGTTGCTCCGGTACTTGATTTTGATGTTGTGCGGTATGCCCATAGGACCTCAGGTAGTATTTCTCTCCATTTTCCGTTAGCGTCGGTTAATCTCTTCTTAAGAATTTGGATAATGGTTTTGTTGGTCGATTCAGCTTGTCCGTTCCCGCTGGGATGATAAGGTGTTGATAGAATCCTTTTGATTTTGTGGTCCTCGAGAAATTTATTACTTTGCTGCCGATGAATTGCTTTCTATTATCACATACAATCTCGGATGGCATCCCGAACCGACATATGATGTGGTCCCAAATGAAGTCTATCACTTCCTTTTCTCTGACTTTCTCGAAGCATGTGCTTCAACCCATTTAGAGAAATAATCAGTCATAAACAAAATAAACTGAGCCTTACCTGGGGCCGATGGGAGGAGGCCAATGATGTCCATCCCCCATTTCATGAAAGGCCATGGAGATAGGACCGAGTGGAGAAGTTCCCCGGGTTGATGAATCATGGGCGAATGTCTTTGACATTTGTCGCATTTTCGAACGAACTCCTTTGCATCTTTGTTCATATTGGTCCAATAATATCCCGCTCTGATTATTTTGTGGACCAACGAATCGGCACCGGAATAATTTCCACAAGTGCCTTCATGAATTTGTCTCCCAGTCCTAAACATATTGCAGTGGACCATCAAACGTCCTCCTAAATAGAGTCCCTCTTCGGACAAGGTGAACCGTGCTGCCTTTGTTTGCAGAGCCCTAGATTCTTTTGGATCTGACGGAAGCTTCCCGTTCTTGAAGTACTCTATTTATTTGTTTCTCTAATCCCAGGTTAAACTCGTGGAGTTTATCTTGGCGTGGCCTTTTTCGATTACCAATATCATGAGTTGTACGACAGTTCCCGAGTTGAGTTCGTCATCTTCGACCGATGAACCTAAATTTGGAAGAGCGTCGGCCTCGCTGTTCTACTCCCGAGGTATATGTTGTAAAGTCCATTCCTTAAATCGATGTAGAGTCACTTGTAATTTATCCAAGTACCTCTACATTCGATCTTCTCGGACTTCAAAAGTCCCGTTGACTTGATTTACCACAAGAAGGGAATCACATTTAGCCTCCACGACCTCGACTCCCAAGCTTCTATATAGTTCGAGACCTGCAATCACGGCCTCATACTCGGCCTCATTGTTAGTCAATTTTGTAGTTCTAATAGACTGTCTAACTACATTACCTGTGGGTGATTTTAGTACGACGCCCTGTCCGAACCTTTTTGCGTTCGAGGCACCGTCCGTAAAGAGGCTCCAGACTCCCAAAGCGGTACCCGATTTTATCAAAAATTCCTTTTCAATCTCGGGTATGAAGGACGGCGTAAAGTCAGCCGTGAAGTCCACCAAGATTTGAGATTTGATAGTGGTCTGAGGTCGATACTCGATGTCATACCCGCCGATTTCTATGGCCCATTTTTTCAATCGATCTGAAAGCTCAAGTTTGTGCAAAATATTTCAAAGAGGATACGTTTTTACAACATGTAGCGGATGGAACTGGAAATATGGTTTTAGTTTCCTAGAGGCACTTATTAAAGCAAGCGCTAATTTTTCCAAGTGTGGATATCTAGTTTCGGCCTCGCCTAAAGTTCGACTGACGTAATAAATAGGGAATTGCGTACCTCGTTCTTCTCGAATCAGGACTCCGCTTACCGCTATCTCCGAGACAGCTAAATATAGATAAAGTTGTCCGTCCACCTGCGGGGTATGAAGCAATGACGGGCTCGATAAATACCGTTTTAGCTCTTCCAAAGCCTGCTGACATTCCGGAGTCCATACAAAATTGCTCTTCCTTTTAAGAAGGGAGAAAAATCGGTGGCTCCTATCTGAGGATCTCAAAATGAATCGTCCCAAGGAAGCTATTCGTCGATTCCTCGATTGGACACCATAAAACCGATAAACTTGTCCGAGCCAACCCCGAATGCACATTTTTCGGGGTTGAGCTTCATATTGTACTCCCTCAGTATGTCGAAAGTTTCCTGCAAATGCATTAAATGGTCCTCTGCTCGCAGGGATTTAACTAACATGTCATCAATATAAACTTCCATTGATTTTCCTATTTGCTTTTCGAACATTCGATTTACTAGGCGTTGATAAGTTGCACCAGCATTTTTTAGACCGAACGGCATTACATTATAATAGTAAGTCACGTACTTAGTGATAAATGAGGTATTTTCCTGATCCTCCGGGTTCATCTGTATTTGGTTGTACCCGGAATAGGCATCGAGAAAACTGAGAGTCTCGTGGCTGGCCATGGCATCGATCATACGATTGATATTAGGCAAAAGAAAAGAATCCTTAGGGCATGCTTTATTCAGGTATTTATAATCTATACACATTCTAAGTTTGTTCCCCTTTTTAGGAACTACCACCACAATTTTTAGCCATTCGGGATATTTTACTTCCCGAATGGATCCTATTTTAAGAAGTTTAGTTACCTCGTCTTGGATGAAGGCATGTTTGACCTCGGACTGCGCCTTCTTTTTTGTTTTACTGAATGGAATTTTGGGTCCAAGTTTATCCTATGAGTGGTGATTCCCGGTGGGATCCCTATCATGTCAAGGTGGGACCAAGCGAAACAGTTCATTTTAGCTATAAGAAATTGAATAAGCTTTTTCCTGAGCTCGCGATCTAACCTCGTGCCCAGGTATACCTTTCGTTCGGGCAGATGTTCGATTAGTGTGATTTGCTCCAGTTTTTCAACCGTTGATTGGGTAGCGTAGGAATCATCGGGGACCACAAAGGATCGAGGGACCCCATGTTCATCATCTTCGTCAGTCTTCTGATTCTCTAGTTGGGTCGAAGCTGACGTTTGTGATTGCTATTTGGTATCCCGTTCCCCCTTCGAATCCGATCCTTTTGTTGACGATAGTGAAGATATCGAAATTACTTCATCGATGGCAAACATTTATTTTGCGGTCGGTTGCTCTCCATGGACCGTTTTGACTCCCTCCGATGTTGGGAATTTCAAAACCTGGTGGAGGGTCAAGGGTACAACTCTCATATTGTGGATCCACGGTCTTCTAAAGAGGGTGTTATACCTCATGTCGCCTTCGATTACGTGAAACTTCATTTCTTGGATGGTTCCGGCCATGTTGATTGGCAGAATTATCTCGCCCTTAGTAGTTTCACATGCCATATTGAATCCGTTTAGAACCAGGGTTGCGGGCACGACCTGGTCTTGTAGACCAAGCTGCTCTACGGCCTTCGATCTAAGAATGTTGGCCGAACTACCTGGATTAATTAACACAAGCTTAACTTGAGTTTTATTCATAAGTACAGATATTACTAGTGCATCATTGTGGGGTTGCATGACTCCTGCATCTTCATCATTAAAAGACAAGGTCCCTATGGGTGCGTAATCCTGAGTCCGGGATCGCTTCTCTCTTACAATTGACATTTTAGTGCATTTAAGCACCGGCCCCTGGGGATATCTATCCACCGATGATCATGTGGATGATGTGTTGTGGATCTTCTTGTTCGTTTTGTCTACTGAAATCCCTGTTTTTGAAATGGTTTTTGGTCCTGTCACTTAAAAATTCTCGAAGGTGCCCTTTATTTAATAATCGGGGTACCTCCTCTCTCAGTTGCCTGCAATCTTCCGTTATGTGGCCATGAGTGCCGTGATATTTTCATATTTGATTGGGATTCCTCTAGGCATGATCGGTCTGCAGAGTTCGAGGCCATTTAGTATCTTTGATGCGTCTGATTGCCGACACGATAGTGGATGTATCGATGTTGAAGTTATATTCTGATAACCGTGGTGCTTCCTTAGGTCCGGTATGCATGTCGAACCCATTCCTGTTCATCAGCCCCCGAGACCCTTGGCCTCGATCACTTCTTTTATCGCCTCGTACGGGATTATGTCTTAGTTCGTTACCCCTATGATCTCCACTATACGGCCGGTATTGGTCCCTGATCGGCCTTGGTTCTCGGTTGATGTCCCTTTTAATAACGGACCCAGAACCCAACTGGTCGTCTTTGACTCTAATTTTCGACTCATACCGATTGTGCACATCAGCCCAGGTAACAGCTGGGTACTCAATCAGGTTGTGCTTCAATCGTCGTGAAGCCATCGAGCTTCATTCCTTTAGACCTTGAATGAAATTTTGAACAGCCCAATCGTCTGTGACTGGTGGCAGATCTATCCGTTCCATTTGGAAACGATATACGAATTATCTTAGCATCTCGTTATCTTTTTGTCTTACCTTGAAAAGGTCTGACTTCCTGGTCTCAACCTTTATGGCTCCAGCATGTGCTTTTACAAGAGAATCTGCAAGCATAACAAAAGAATCGATACAGTTAGGAGGTAAATTATGATACCATATCATTGCTCCCTTTGAAAGGGTTTCACCGAATTTTTTCAATAATACAGATTCGATCTCGTATTCGCTGGGGGCGGTCGTTCCATTATATTTAGGAATTTCGGGCATTTGGAACTTCTTGGGGATCGGTTTCGGAGCCGCGCTCGGAGGAAAAGTCTTTTGTACAAATATTTTAGAATCTAAGCCTTTCAATACTGGTGGTGCCCCCGGGATCTGATGAACCCTGGAGTTATACGTTTCCATTTTTTTGTCGTTTGCTTCATTCCTCCTTTCTCCTGACTCTATTCGTTTCGTCAGTTCCTCGAGTATCTTAACAATTTCGGGATTAGTCCCCGATTCTTGTTCATTTGACCTTACTATAGCTGGCCCCGTTCTGTGGCTGATTTCTTGGGATGGACTGGGCTTCGGCCTGCTCGGTGACTGGGTTTGGCTCTGAAACTGAGCTATCGCTACCTGTTGAGCTTTCAACACTTCAAAAATCATACGCAAGCTGATTCCATTTTCGTCAACGTTTTGGGTATTTCGAGTTGCAGATCGAGTTCCACCATGAATGCTATTTTCAGGGACGGAACGTTGGTTTGCCTCAATGGCCACATGTGAATTAACGTATATTGGCACTTCGAGCCGAGATCCAACGGCATCGAGGAGTGGCCTTCCATCCCGGGCATCAAGTTGTCGTTCTCATCTTGAAGGCCTGCTTCGTTATCGATAAGCAGGGCCATTAATTGAGAATTCATCGTTTCTAACCTGAAATCAAAGACACTTCCAAGAGCAATCGTAAAATAGTGTGTTTTACTGAGATTTGTACCAAATAACCACTATTATCCTTAGCCCCACGATGGGCGCCAAACTGTTTACCCAAAAAACGGATAGTGTTAAATTTATACGTAGTTCTAAGGATACGTGGTATAATTTAAAACAAATCGGAAAGATAAATAAAAGTATATCAAATATTGACTGTAAAAAGAATAAAATGCAAACCGAATTGAATGGAGAATGATTTATAAACGAACAAGATTAATCAATGTACAAGACTCAAAAAGGATAATCTTTTCTTATGTATCTGTAGATCTCAATAATATCTTAATATGAGAGTGTATAGATATCTCCAATGTTTTCCTCCCCGCTTACAGAAATAATAGTCACTCTTCTTATAGTAGAGGGATCCTACTTTGGATATAATAACAAATACATAGTGGGGATCCCATGATAAATTAGTTAATTAACTTTTTCTTAATTTTCGCCGTGATTCTCTCCCTAAGTGCGGCTACAACGGCTCCTTGTCTCATAGCTCGGTCTTGGTTGGTCTTGGTATTGATCGAGCTCCGGATCTCGAGCTCGATATCGACTTGAGCTCGATATTGACTCTGGCTCGGTATTAATCGATCTCTGGCTCTTGGGCTTGATAGCACTACTTCACATCATAGATCGATATTGACTCGGGCTTGATATTGACTTCGAGCTTGATATTGATCGGTCCCTGACTCTTGAGCTCGATAACCTGGCTTCGGATCTAATCACGATATTATGAAGACAACCCTCGGTCAATCATGTTTCAATCTTGACTAATTACACGAAGGGCAAAATCGATTTTGACCGTATACATGAATCTTTTTTACGGCTCAGATAGATAATTGATAAGCTAATAAAAATTTTCATATTTTAGAATAGGGTTAACCAACATTTAACTAATCGATTACGTTAAATTGAATTGAATTTTGCTATGTTTTTTGTCTACAGTACCTCAACGTGACATGAGCTCGAACCCTTCACATGCATCAACAATATCATACAACATATCCATTTTGTATTCACATCTCTAAATATGAAGATTCTTGCTAGAGATTGGGTGGAGATCCCCTCCAGTGAAATTTGTTCAAGTATTGTTCAATGTAGTTACCGATATATGTCATGTGTACACTCAGATTATAGATTCATTTGATTATTAAACAACTAAAGATGGTAAGACAATATTTAACAAACAATAGTAAGAAAATTCAACATTAATGGCAACGCAACTGTTAATATAACCGTGTAGCCTGCCATTTTCTTCTCAATCGTAAAGCTACACATGGGCCCACCATGTGTATTTATTACAAAAAAATAGCTTGATTCACAGTTGCTAATTGAAGTAATCGAAACTTTACTATTTTTTCATGTAAGAATAAAATCTAAATAAAAATATCTTTAAAAATTTAAAAATATTCCAGCGTAATATGATGGAGTTCAATGTTTTTACATATGAGATTCCAATATAGTCTGATGGAGTTCCAACATGATATGCTGAAAGTTTATATGCAGGAGCTCCATAATCCAGCATATTATGCTGGAACTTTTCGTGTTTCAGCTATGGTATTTTTTACCAGATTTTATCTCCGCATAAAATAATGACTATTTTTCAATGAATTTACAAATGATGGCTATTTGTCGATTACCAATTCGAAACCTGGGTTTTTACGTATTTTTTTGCCATGCTAATTTTACATATTTTTTCCATATGTTTGAGTAAAAGAAAAAGGTCTAGGATAATTATAGAAAAACTACCAACTATGTTCATTTATAAGTAGTTTATTATAAAAATGGGTCAATTCATAAAATATTACTAATATTAGCCAAATATTACTAATATTATCCAATTAGTTATTTGTAGCCAAAATAAAGGTCAATGTTTTGCTTTCTTTTGAATATGTGTTATTAAAATATATAGGGTACATTTAAGGAGCTTGAATATTAGTTTTGGGATGATTTGGTGGAGTTTTGAGGTAGTTTGAATTAAAAATTTGAAGTAGAAGATGAACATGAAACAAATGATACGTGTATCATTGTGTATCATTTGTAACACATATGTATCATATTTGTTTCAAATGTGTATCACATGTATATCCATGTATAGCTGTGTGTGAGAAACATGCGTGATACATGTGTCGCAGAAGAGTTTTTTGAACTCAATTTTAACTACGATTTTGTTACCAAATCTGTCCAAATCACCTCTAATCTTCCTCAAAATTTGTATATTGACTCATCTATATGTTTTCAATGATTTTCAACCATACCCATTGAAAAAGCTCCTTCTTTGCTTAGATATTTTGAGACTTGTATATATATATATATATATATTGTATTTCATCACCTTATTTGTTACCTCATCCATAAAATTTCCTTTTCTGTAACGACCTGGCCGGTGGTTTTAAGAATTTAAGTCTCGTTCAGCGGCGCAAGAACCTGAGTAGCTTTGTATTATGTGTATTGACTTGTGTGCGTGGTTGAATTCAATTACCAGATGATTCGGAGTGATTTGGGATACTTGGTCCCTAAAACGGAAGTTTAAGTCTTAGGATTTTGACCGTAGTCGGAACTGTGTGAACACGAATTCGGAATGGAGTTCCGTCGGTTCCGTTAGCTCCGTTGGGTAATTTTGGACTTAGGAGCGTGTCCGGACAGTGAATATGAGGTCTGTAGCTGATTCAGACTTGAAATAGCAAAAGTTAATTTTTTGGATATTTGGACCGGAAGTGGACTTTTTTATATCGGGGTCGGAATGCGATTTCGAGAGTTGGAACAACTCCATTACGTTATTTGGGACTTGCCTGCAAAACTTTGACGTCATTCCGGGTTGGACTGATAGGTTTCAGCGCGAGTTTTAGAAGTTGGAAGATTTAAAAGTTCTTAAGTTCGATTCTTGGTTCGATTCGTAGTTTTGCCGTTGTTTGATGTGATTTGAGACCTCGAGCATGTCCCTGTTAGGTTATATAACTTGTTTGTGTGTTTAGACGGGGCCTCGGGTGTGTTCCGGGTGGGCTACGGGTCATTTTTCACCTATTATGAACTGCTGATATCTGTCATATGGTTTTCTCCTTCGTGTTCGCATCTGCTCATCCACGTTCGCGAAGAGTAATTTTGGAGGAGAAAATATTTGTTCTTCGCATTTGCATTCCTCATTCCGCGATCGCGGAAGCTAACCTTTTCCTTCATCGCGTTCACGTTCATCCCACGCGTTCGCGTAGCTATGCCATTCCACTCTTCGCGTTCGCATACTACTTCACGCGTTCGCGAAGAGCAGTCGTTGGGCCATCAGACTTGTCCTCTACGTGTTCGCGAATGTGTTGTCGCGTTCGCGAAGCACAACTGGGCAACTTTTGTTTTTCTTCTTCGCGAATGCGATTGTCCTTCCGCGTTCGCAATGCTTAAAGACCTGGGTAGAATATAAGATTTCCAAATCGAGGGTTAGGCAATTTTTACATTATTTTGAGTTTTAGAACGGTTTTGGGAGCTTCTTTGTGAGTATTTCAAGCAAATCGATTGGGTAAGTGTCTTTCACCTAGAATTTAATATATTCCATGATTTTATCTTTATTTTTATCATTTAATTTGTATTTTGAGTTGAAGAAAATGGTGGTTATTGAAGAAACTTTTCAAAATGAAAAACCATGATTTGAGGGACGAAATAGTATCGGAATTTGATAATTTTAGTATGGTTGAACTCATATCAGAATGGGTGTTCGGGTTCTGTAAAATTTGTCGGTTTTTGAGGTGCGGGCCCGGGGGTCGACTTTTGGACCGATGTTTAGATTTTAATAAAGATTGAGGCTTTATGATCCAGAATAGTCTCTAATGAGTTTTATTTGTGCTTTGAAGATATTTTAATTAGATTTGAGCCGTCAGAAGGTCATTTTACCCGAGAAGTTCATTTTTGAGTATCAGTCTGTCTTCTTTGAGTTAAGTATCTTGCCTAACTTCGTGTGGGGGAACTACCCCTTAGGATTTGAGTCTTCTATGCTAATTGCAGTCCGTGTACGTGAGGTGACGAGTACGTGTCCGGACTTATTTGTGGAAAATTGGCCTTTAGGGATTCTTAGGCTCTTGTATTCACTGAATATGTAATTTTTCTCGTTATGATTATGTTTCTTAATTCCCAGTTTCACTTCTACCTGCTGTAATTGGAATTAATTGCTTCATGATCCATTTTTATGTTCATTTGATTCATATGTGCCTTAGCTGAAATGGTATCTCTTCTAATGTTGTGTTGTCTTTTCCCTAACTGTTTATATTTATCTAAAGTTATAATTATCTCTTCTGTAATTATTTATCCTTAATTGAGGCTATGATTTTCTTTATACTGCTTATCCTTAATTGAAGTTGTTGTGTCTCTTTCATGCTTGCCCAGCCTTAAAAGAAGTTTAGATATCTTATACCTTAGTTGACTTATCCTTATTGGAATTATTGACTCGTGATATCTCCCTCATTGTTGAACAGTACTTTGTGGGACCGTTGTTATACATTATTTTATCCCTTGTTGAGATGTTCTTATTATGACTAGCATTCTCTATTGTTGCTACTCTTTGTGAATTGAGTAGCAGTTGAGGAGCCGCTAGTAGTTCCAGTTGGGGGACATGTACCGGAGACGCCTGTTGTTACCCTCGGACTTCAAGAGACCTTAGCACAGTTTCTGAGCATGTTTGGTACATTGGCTCAGGCGGGGTTGATTCCGGTTGCAGCAGCTACTTCACAGACTGGGTGACGAACCCAGACTCCCGCCGTCTATACCCCAAAGCAGCGAGTTCATGTTAGTTAGGTTCCAGGTGTCATGGAGACACAGCCTATGGTTCCAGTTCAGCCCGTGGTTAGGGCAGCAACATCTGAGGAAGAGCGGCTTAGACTTGCAAGGTTCAAGAAATATGACCCTCCCACATTCAGTAGTTTGGCTTCAGAGAGTGCACAGGGTTTTCTGGAGGAGTGCGATCACATTCTCCACACTGTGGGTATTGTTGAGATGAGTGGGATTACTTTTACTACGTTCTAGCTTAAGGGAGCGGCTTATCAGTGGTGGTGGGCATATGAGTTGGGCAACCCAGCCGATATAGTTCCACTTACGTGGGTTCCGTTTTCAGAGATGTTCTTGAGAGAGTTTGTACCTCAGTCCCTTCGAGATGCATGGCGCACGGAGTTTGAGCGGCTACGCCAGGGAACTATGTCAGTATCAGAGTATGCCGTTAGATTCAGTGATTTGGCCAGATATGCACCTGCTTTGGTCGGCATAGTTAAAGAGCGTGTCCGTATATTCGTTGAGGGACTCATGCATGATATTTGGTACAGCATGGCTCGGAGTTAGAGTCAGATGTTTTATTTCAGTAGGTGGTAGGGACCGCTCTCCGTGTAGAGGGCATGTGGGATTAGGAGAGAGAGGACAGGTAGGGCCATGAGAGAGAGTACAGGCGAGATTAGGAGAGAGAGTACAGGGAGGTGAGGAGGCCTCGTAAACCGGAGAGATCTACTGGTCCTTATTTTGGAGACAGGGTACGACATGGTAGAGGTTTTGTGGGTCAGCTAGTTCAGTTTGCACTTCAGGCTTCGCAAAGTGTTTCAGGTGCTGATGGGTCTCGGAGTACCCGTACCGCACAGTTCCCATATCCACGCCAGCAAAGAGGTTGCTTCGAGTGTGGAGATACCAGCCACAGGGTGAGAGATTGTCCTAGACTCGGACAGGTGTGTCACAGCGGAGTATTCAGGCGAGTAGAGGGCGCCCAAGAGGAGAAGGTCTGGCCCGTTGATGTGTTCATATAGTAGGCTTGAGGCCACTACGCCAGATGATGTCATATATGTATGCTTTTGATTTGTTACATAGGGGCACTATTCGTATTTTGATTCGGTTCTGCTTATCGGGGCGAGTTCCCCTATTTGTTGTCCCACCTATAGGTGAGTTCATGACTTAGTATTATGTTTATGTATTTGCCTCTGTTGGCAGATTTTATGAGTGATAGACGTGTCTATCGTTGTTTTATTTCATTATTGAAAGTTACGAGACTAGAAGTGAATTCATGTTGTCTATTATGACAGGTTTGATGTGATTCCTGAGTAAATTGGTTATGATTTGTGATTTGATACCCTACCGGGGTGAGAGTTTAGTAAGTGTTGTGATTTATTGGCAGAATTGAGTTAGTGGAAGATTTCCATTGGTATACTGTTTATTTGACCTGTGATTCAGAGTTGAGAGTGAGACCCTCACGATTCCATGTGATTTGATATGTTTGAGTCGGGTTGTGTGCCGCGATAGAGAGTTATACCAGGATGAGATCCTTGATATTTGCTCATATACTTTGATTTCCTTTTAAATGGATTTTTATGATGGTATTGATAGAGAGTTGTTCTTGCCGGGCTTGTTTGATATTTCTCTTATGTGTTTCTCTTTACATGTTCAGTCATTTTCGTTATGTGCTTCTTGAGTTTTAGCTTGCGGGGTGTGTTCCCGGTGGTGTCAGTTGTGACTGGTTGATTCGGGTGTGTGGTTATGAGGTCTTCATGTTTTTTGCATCATTGTCAGCATTGTGGAGGTTTAAAACGGGTCTCTAACGGATATGAGGCTAATTGCCCGTGCTGGTTTTGATTACGGGCAGCTATTGTGACCAAAAGTGTAATATGGGCCTATGTGTGGCGCGTCATGTTGAGTGGTCGTACCTTGTGGGTTTAGGCATGAGTTGTTACAGATGATTGAGACTGATACCGGTTATGGATTTAAAAATCGGGTCTTTTGAAGATAAATGAAAGGTGAGAATTTTGACTCTAAGGCTTATCGGTGTTGATAGAAAGGATAAATTACAATTAGGATGGTAATTGGGGTGACGCGGGGTCCCCCGCAGGTGTATGTTGGATATGTGCTTCCACGGATTTGAAGACTTCGAGGTGATTCTTGGCACGTTCGAGGATGAACATTTGTTTAAGAGGGGAAGGATGTAATGACCCGGCTGGTCGTTTTAAGAATTTAAGTCTCGTTCGGCAGCGCAAGGACTTGAACAGCTTCGTATTATGTGTATTGACTTATGTGCGTGGTTGAATTCAGTTACCGGATGATTCAGAGTGATTTTGGACATTTGGTCCCTAAAACGAAAGCTTAAGTCTTAGGATTTTGACCGTAATCGAAACTGTGTGAAGACGACTACGGAATAGAGTTATGTCGGTTCTGTTAGCTCCGTTGGGTGATTTTGGACTTAGGAGCGTGTCCGTATTGTGAATCGAAGGTCTGTAGCTGATTCAGACTTGAAATAGCAAAAGTCAAAATTTGGAGATTTGGACCAGAAGTGGACTTTTTGATATTGGGGTCCGAATACGATTCCGAGAGTTAGAACAGCTCCGTTACGTTATTTGGGACTTACCTGCAAAAGTTTGACGTCATTCCGGGTTGGACTGATAGGTTTCGACGCGAGTTTTAGAAGTTAGAAGATTTGAAAGTTCTTAAGTTCGATTCTTGGTTCGATTCGTAGTTTCACCGTTGTTTGATGTGATTTGAGACCTCGAGCGAATCCGTATTAGGTTATAGAACTTGTTTGTGTGTTTAGACGAGGTGCCGGGGGCCTCGGGTGTGTTCTGGGTGGGCTACGGGTCATTTGCCTCCTATTTTGAGCTGCTGATATCTGTTATCTGGTTTTCTCCTTCGCGTTCACCCCTGCTCCTCCGTGTTCGCGAAGAGTAATTTTGGAGGAGGGAATATTTGTTCTTCGCGTTCGCATTCCTCATTCCGCAATCGCTGAAGCCAACATTTTCCTTCATCGCTTTCGCGTTCATCCCACGCGTTCGCGTAGCTATGCCATTCCACTCTTCGCGTTCGTGTACTACTTCACGCATTCGCGAAGAGCAGTCTTTGGGCCATCAGACTTTTCCTCTACGCGTTCGCGAACGTGTTGTCGCGTTCGCGAAGCACAACTGGGCAGCTTCTGTTTTTCTTTTTCGCGAACGCGATTGTCCTTCCGCATTCGCGATGCTTAAAGACCTGGGCAGAATATAAGATTTCCAAATCAAGGGTTAGGCCATTTTTACCATATTTTGAGTTTTAGACCTCGGTTTTGGGAGCTTCTTTGTGGGTTTTCAAGCCAATCGATTGGGTAAGTGTTCTTCACCTAGAATTTAATATATTTCATGATTTTATCTTTATTTTTATCATTTAATTTGTGTTTTGAGTTGAAGAAAACGGTGGTTTTTGAAAAAAAATTTCAAAATGAAAAATCATGATTTGAGGGACAAAATGGTATCGAAATTTGATAATTTTAGTATGGTTGAACTCATATCGGAATGGGTGTTCGGGTTTTGTGAAATTTGTCGAGTTCCGAGGTGAGGGCCTGGGGGTCGACTTTTGGATCGATTTTTAGATTTTGATAAAGATTGAGGCTTTATGATCCGGAATAGTCTCTTATAAGTTTTATTTGTGCTTTGAAGTTATTTTGATTAGATTTGAGCCGTCCAGAGGTCATTTCACCCGAGAAGTTTATTTTTGAGTATCGGTCTGTCTTCTTTGAGGTAAGTATTTTTCCTAACTTCATGTGGGGGTACTACCCCTTAGGATTTGATTCTTCTAAGCTAATTGTAGTCCGTGTATGCGAGGTGACGAGTACGTCCCCGGACTTATGATTATGTTTCTTTAATTCCAGTTTCACTTCTACCTGTTGTAATTGGAATTAATTGCTTCATGATCCACTTTTGTATTCATTTGATTCATATGTGTCTTAGCTGAAATGGTTTCTCTTCTATTGTCGTGTTGTCTTTCCCCTAACTACGTATCTTTATCTGAAGTTATAATTATCTCTTCTATAATTGTTCATCCTTAGTTGAGGCTATGATTTTATTTATATTGCTTATCCTTAATTGAAGTTGTTGTGTCTCTTTCGTGCTTGCCCAGCCTTAAAAGAAGTTTAGATATCCTATATCTTAGTTGACTTATCCTTATTGGAATTATTGACTCGTGATATCTCCCTCATTGTTATACATTATTTTCTCCCTTGTTGAGATATTCTTATTATGACTAGCATTCTCTATTGTTGCTACTCCTTGTGAATTAGTTCCTCTGTTTTCTGGAGTTCTGGAATTTCTGAATTGACATATTTATCGTATCCTTGTATTATTGTCATTGTTGTTGTTGTACATACTGTGGTGATGCACGAGGTTTCTGTCGTGCGATTGTTGTTATTGTGATGTACGACTTTTCTGACATGCAGTTGTTGTTATTGTGATGCATGAGGTTTCTGTTGTGCGGTTGTTGTTATGGGGTTGCACAAGGTTTCTGCCGTGCCATTGTTACTATTGATATTTGCACATGCGGAGTGACAAGACGGGATAAATATATATATATATATATATATATATATATATATATATATATATATATATATATATATATATATATATGGGTGGGGGGGTTGCGCCTGTGGCGAGACAAGGTGGAAACATTATTATGCACGTGTGGCGAGACAAGGCGGGCGTTTATTCTACTATTGCACACGTGGCGAGACAAAGTGGGCTGTGTCAGGGATTGATTTGTGATGATTTGTGATGGCCTGGGGGCATTGTTGTTGTTGATATTGTGTAGTGGTGCACTTACAAGTGTGAGCTTTATCTTGTGAAAGCTGTGAGAAAATATTCTACGTGTTGTCCGTTCCTTTTTCTTATGCTTATTTGCTGGTATGGACTATGTTAGGACACTTGCACAAGCATACACGTAGTTAAACACTCTTATCGGATAGGAGGTGTTCTTGATATTGTTGAGCATAGATGCTCACCCTTGTTTACCTGCCTTCTATGTGAGAATGGCTCTATTGGCACGTGAGTCGTCAGTGCGGTTATGAAGTGTTATGAGGGCACAGGATGCCAAGTGTTAGGGTTCAGGTATTGAGATCCGTGAATTATGATTTGTCCGAGATTCGGTACTTCGTGGAGTTTGTTGACTGAAAACCTGATGTAAAAGCGGTTGTAGTTGCTGAGTTATTACTTGTCCTTGTTGTATTTGTGATTCCGAATTTAGGTTGTGTTCCATTCACTTTTTTGATGTGATTTTTATGGTATTCCGCTGATACTTGTTGTTTCCTTTCTTATTGCCATTACTGTATTGTGTGCCATACTGCACAATCTTTATGTAGATATCATATTTCAGTTGTTCATATACTTTTACTTGTTCAGTTTATTAGACCAGTAGGTGTCTTGACTGTTCCTCGTCACTACTCCACCGAGGTTAGTCTTGATACTTACTGGGCACCGCTGTGGTGTGCTCATTCTATACTTCTGTATATTTTTGTGCAGATCCAGATATTTGTTCGTTAGTAGTTGTGCGGGTCGTTGCTGTGGAGACTCAAGGTAAACATGTTGCTGCATTCGCAGGCTTCAGAGTCACCTTCAAGTTTTCGTTTTGCACTGTTTATTCTTATTTCTGGACAGTTGTATTTAGAAGTTTTCTAACAAACACTCTGTAGAGCTTATGACTTGTACTACCGGTTTTGGAAATTATAAATTTTAAGGGATTTCTATTTTAAATTGTTAGATATTATTTAAATAATATTGTTGTTTCAATTAATATTAGGCTTACTTAGTCCCTAAAATTAGGTGTCATCACGATACCCAAACGAAGGGAAAATTGGGTCGTGACATTTCCACCTTGCATATAATTTGCCAAACACGTTTAAAAATATAGTAGGAGATCTTTGTGTATGATTCTTGGAGAGAAAAAACCTTATTTATTTGAGTTTTCAATGTTTATATGTGCTTGACTAGGTTTGATAAGTTTATGATTAATGGCTAGAGGTTGATAAGTTGGGACTTATTTGGGATATTTCTATAAGATTTCCATAAATATAAGAACTACATTTGAGTAACTGCCAACGGAAATATTAATATATTTTTTAATGTAATTTTTTTTAATTAGATTTTTTGTATCGACTTAATTTCTATTATTTGCATGAACCTTTTTGTTTTACTACTTTTGCACATGCACGAATTTCTTTTTATCTTCCTCATCAAGTGTATATTACATAAGTTTTTGTTTTTATTTTTTAATGTACAAATTCATCTATTAACATATAAGCATTATGTAATAATTGTGAAATTTAAACAACTCTACTGAATCTCATTAATCAAAAGCTTTTGTGTCACCATGAAACAAATGATACTTGTCTTTCAATGTGTTATTTGTCGAATTTCTTTTCGAAAAGATTATAAGACCTATTCCAAAAATAAGAAATTATAATAGTAAAAATACTTTTCTTTAAATAAACTGGAATTTCTTATTCATCATTCCAAAATAGAGTACATTGGTTTGAGGGTGATGTTTAAAGTCCACAAATACCCTTATCTAACATGAAAGATAGCACATGTTATCTTGTGAGAGAAGAGCCGAAGGAAAATCCTGGGTATTGGATACTTTAGTTTGTACCAATTATCAAACAAAGTATCCAACCCTAACAAAAACATACCCCAAAAAAAAACATTCTACACATGAATCTAAAACTCATGGAGGCTCAAAGGTAGTATATGTTTTTCTTTTATCAACAATTCGAATAGCAGGTAAGCTCCATTTGTCCATGTTCATTATGCGTCTGACTTGCCTTGGTAGCTCATCAAAATTATGGAACAGTTGAGTTTGTAAAGAATCATGGCTCAAAGAAGCTGAACGCAGTCGTGTTATGGGTGACCTTACTGCACGGTTCAGAGAGCACTTGTATATATGATGCAAGTGAACGTCTACGGAAAAGCTGTCGTAAAGTTTCGTTCTTCGTTCTGTCGTCGACCCTATCTATGTTTCTATGATGGCCCAATAACACGCTCATTCTTCAGCCGTAGAGAGACTTTTGAATTGCGAGGTACCATTACGAGCTCAATATATACGAGTGTTATTCTGTGAAATAACTCGAATTTCAAATCTTTGACTTGCTTTCCAGTTGCTAGTTCCAAGGCCAAGATTAATAGTGAACGCAGCAATCAAGCATCCCAAATTGTCCCTTATAACTCCTCCTCCTCCACATAAACCATTCTTACAACTTTCTTCCGAGTTCAATTTCACAAAAAATTCGGGAGGTTTGTTCCACCTGGTAATGATACATATATTTAGGTTTTTACTATGACATCATGGGAGTATTTACGTGTATCTTTAGGAGTGAGAAAAATGGCAATATAAACGGTTGTTGTTAGTATTGAGTTTTCTCAAAAATGTTTTTTGTTAAACATTGTCTTACCATTTTTAGTTGTTTAATAACCAAATGAATCTTGATATTCGGCTTAAAGTATGCATATTTTTATACATATTGCCTTATATTTTACTCATGTTTCGTAGATTTTAGATATGTAATATAGTAACTTGTGCTAATTCATGGTATTTTTATGTGTAGGAATCATCCGGAGGCAATATGGGACGAAGGTACGTGAATTGAAGGAAAAAGGAGACGGAATGAAAAAAAGGCCACAAAGTATTGCCCGGGCTAGCATGGGGCGCTACTTGTGGCACAGAAATCAGACCTTCAAAAATCCCAGCACCAGGACTAGTGCCCCACGCTACTCTGGGCATTTATGGGGGAACATGTCCTATTTCATACGGGACTTGGTTATTTCGACCCCATGATGCCTCCAACTCGTATAAAAGTAAACCTAACCTATTTTGGAGGGAGAGACGCCACTTTGAGAGAAAAACACAAGTACGAAACACTCGGAAGCATAGAATTCACCGATTCTTCCATCCTTCATCTAGTATTCATAGTTTTTATATTTAAAAATAATATTTTGATTATTTTTATGAACATGAGTGGCTAGGAACCTCATTATTTTGGGGTTATGGGTCGTTCTTGACTATTGTAATTTGACGGTTGATTGTTTTGCTTGACTTTATCATATTAATTTGTTTATTCAATCTTGCACTTAATTATTCTATTGTGTAGCTAAAAATAGAGTATTATCTATAAATTTATAGTTGAACCTGAAAGTGAGAACTATAGATTTCATATGGGATTGAATAGAGTAAGTTCTTGAATCCGGACATCGGAGAATAGATTCGCAATTAGGATAGACATATTCTAGTTTCCTTACTTGGTTATTTTGCGGTAAATATACATGCATTCTTGTCAAGTTTGATTTTATAGACATATTGTATTAGGTTGGCTTGAATAGGCGAACGAAGCCTCGAAAGAACTTCGCGAGCATAATAAACCCTGCTAATCAATAAATTAGATAAGTCAAGTGATTACATCAACCTGACAAATGCAATAGGAGAGACGTTAATCCCATAACCCTGGAATATCTCCATCTAATTGAATTCTTTCTAAGTGTTTGTTTGCTATACTTGCAATCTTATTTTCTTGCTTGCTGCAATCTTATTTTCTTGCGTGCTTATTAGTTCATAGTAATTTAGTTATAATAATCACAATCATCTTCTTCACACTCACTTGAGCATAAAATTTATAAATAGCTTAGATTGAACAGTAGTTGATCATAAATCCTCGTGGGAATAATACTTTCTTATTACTTTATTACTTGTCGACCGCGTATACTTGTGTGTGTGTTTGGACCCAACAAGTTTTTGGTGCCGTTATCGGGGGTTTAGAAATTAGTTATTTGTGTGAAATAAGCTCTTATTTGTTTTTGTTCGAGTGTTAATTTATTTGACTGTTTTTGACACTGGAGGTGTTCTCCTTGAATGCTAAGAAGAAGCAACAGTTTGAACAACCTTCCTCCTCCTGATCTTGCGTGCGAAAGACTCTTCCACAGGTTAAGGAGGGAGGCGGAAGAAAGAGCGAAAATTGCAGAGTTGGATATTATAGTCCAACCACAGCCAATCAAGATGGCAGAAAATGAAGAAAGACCGGTGATTGAGGTTGCAAGGCCTAGTCTTGCTAGTATGACTCAGGCTATCGTGAAGCCTAACATCACGGGACACTTTGAGCTCAAATAGTACATAGTGCAGCTGATTCAGCCCACCGGACAGTATGTCGGTCTATCTCATGAAGATCCGCAACGGCACATTCAAAATATTTTAGAAATTACGGATACTTATTATTATCTGAACATTTTCAAGGACTACGTCAGACTGACATTATTTTCCTTCACTATTGGGGGAAGCTAAGGAATGGTTAAACAAAGAGCCCGCAAACTCAATCCACACTTGGGATGATCTAGCACAAAAAATCTTAATCAAGTTTTTTGCTACAAAGAAAATAAAGTCGTTGAAGAGCCTGATTCTTGGGTTTCAACAACGAGATGGTGAGACTCTTTGTCAAGATTGGGAAAGATACAAGAAACTACTCAGAGACTAACCATATCATTGCCAAACTGATGAGGTGTTTGGACATACCTTTGTGGATGGGTTGGACGAGACCTCCAAATTGAATCTAGACTCAGCTTGTGAAGGATGTTACATGCAAAAGCCATACAGTGAGATTCAGACTCTCGTGAATACTTTTACTGCAACTCATCATAATTGGAAGGGTGAGGGTGAACCAAGAAGGATGATAAAACACAAAGCATCAGGTACACTCGAGCTGGATGAGGTGTCAGCCATGCGAGCAGAAATTTCTAAACTAACCAACCAAGTGGCTAAGATGGCAATGGGTCAAAGGAATCAAATGCAGCAGGTTCAGAGGATGGACGTATGTTGTGAAATTTGTGGAGATGGACATATGAGTGATCAATGTCCGGTGAATCCTAAATTTTTTTATTATGTGGGCCAACAAGGTAGAGGTCCAATGAACCAGAATATTAATATGGGAATACCTATAATCCCAACTGGAGGTATTATCCGAATTTCTCATGAGGTGGGAACCAGACCACTCAGAATCAATACAGGCCCCAAGGGAACTATAATCAATCTCAAAAGCCACCTCAACAAGTAGAAGAGAGCACTAATAATATGTTGAAAAAGCTGTTGATTGACAATCAACAACTCCGAACAAACAATCAGCAATTGACGACTAAATTTCAAAATATATAGAGGCAAAATTGGGCAGTTGGCTGCACAACAAAATACTCGACCTGCAAGGGCCCTTCCAAGGGATACAGATAAGAACCCTCAGGTAAATGCTGTAACTTTGAGGAATGGCAGAGAATTAGAAGAAGTACTGAAAAGAAAGAAAGAAAAAGTCACTCCTCAGGGTGAACTGGTCCCCAAAACTGTGGTGGAAACTGAGAAAGAATCTGAAAAAAGTGAAAAGACTCCGATTGCAAGGCCACCGCCTCCCTTCCCACAAAGATTGAAGAAGAAAAGTGATGACATAGTGTTCAATAAATTTCTTGATAGGCTAAGCCAAATTCAATTAAATCTACCATTGGTTGATGTGCTACGTGAAATCCCAAAGTATGCTAAGTACACCAAAGATATTGTGGCTAACAAAAGAAGGTTGACAGAGTTTGAGACAGTGGCACTTACTGAAGAGTGCACCTCAAGAATTCAAAGAAAGTTGCTGCAAAAGTTGAAGGATCCATGGAGCTTCACCATATGTCACGACCTAGAATTCCAACCCTCGGGACCGTGATGGTGCCTAACATTTCACTTGCTTGGAAAACCAACGTCAGTTATAGCTATTAACTATTTTTAACAATTCAAATTAAATGAAAACCAGTAAGGTGAATAAACTAAAATAGAGTAAATAAACTAATAAACGGTGGTATCCAAATACAATCCCAAAACTGATGTGACGAATACATGAGCGTCTAGAGTACTACAAATAATAGCTTGAATAAAAGCATAACTGTCTGAATCGAAATAAACAGCTAAAGAGATGCAATGGGGGACTTCAGGGCTACGAATGTTGTGTAGTTGTACCTCAAGTCTGCGTCAAGAACTGGATCCGAGCAAACCACTGAACACCAGTAGGACCCACTCCAAAATCTGTAAAAGAAGTGCAGAGTGTAGTATGAGTACAACCGACCCCATGTACTCTGTAAGTGTCAAACCTAACCTCGACGAAGTAGTGACGAGGCTAAGGCAGGCCACTTACAATCACCTTACGCAGTAATAATAATAATATTAATAATAATAATAATAATAATAATAATAGTAATAATAACAATAATAGTAACAATAATAATAACAATAATAATAATAATAATAACAATAATAACAATAATAATACTAATACTAATACTAATAATAATAATAATTATTATTATTATTATTATAATAATAATAATATAATAAAAATAAAAATTATAATAATAATAATAATAATAATAATAATAATAATAATAATAATAACAGGGAAAGAAGAACAAGAAATGAAAGTAAGATAGTTAATTTATGAAAATGAACTCAAATCTTCGCAATGAGAGAATCCAGAATATCAGACCTCATATTATCATATAAAAATGTTGAAGACTAACACAATATCACAATGAGTACAACACACACAATCCGTTGCGGCGTGCAACCCGATCCCACCGTACACACATAATCCACCCTTATCTCACCATAGTATCATTTATCTCTATCAAGAATCACATATATAATCCGTTGCAGCGCGCAAATCGATCCCACCATATCATCATAATCAATGTCATATTTCTCCCTTGTTTCACCATATTATCATTTATCAGTATTAAGTATTACATACATAACCGTTGTGACGCACAACCCGATCCCACTATATCATTAGAATCAATGTCAAAACCTCCCTTATTCCACTATATTACAACTGTTGCGGCGTACAACCCTACCCACAAACAATTTCAATAAACATAGACAATCCAACAATTCAATTTACAAGAATCTCTATAATCACAGAGTATGAGTACAAGGCAATAAATGAACCACGTAATAATCAAGGTAATGCAACAAATATTACGACAACAATTAGACAAGTAAAACATGTGCATATTAAGGTGTGCAAGTAAAACTGTTAAAGCAAGTAGCAATTAATCACGGAGTCATGGAAGGGACGAGCAATTCAATATAAGAGTAATTATGACAATTAAAAATTTACGACATAGAAGGTAATTAAAGCATGTAACAATTAAGGCATGGAAATGAGATAGCTCATGAAATATGAGAAAATATGGAAATAATTATTTTGACGGCGTATATGCACTTGTCACCTCGCATATACACCGTTTCACATGTAATTCACATAACAAGTAGTTCAAGGGTTCCTAATTCCCTTAAGTCAAGGTTAGACCCAACACTTACCTCACTCCACAACTCGAGAAATCAACCAACCACGACATTGCCTTTTGAACAAGCCTCCAAACCAACCAAATCTAGCAATCAATTGCGATCACTGGCCACCAGTACACTGCTTTGCATTTGCGAAATTATGGGTCACATTTACTATGGTTCTGGGTTTGCATTTGCAACCTCAATGTTGCATTTACGATATTCTGTGACAGGGTTCGCATTTTCGACCCTTATCTCGCAAATGCGGTGCTCGCAATTGCGACATCCGCAGCTGGGTAAAATAGGGGGGAAACGGGATTTAGCTCATTTCTCACAATCTCTCAATCCTAAACACCATAGAGGCAATTTTTCAAGAGACGTTTCTTGCTAAATTCATTGGTAAGTAACTTTAATCCATTTCTTTATAATTACCCATTACATTTCATGAGATTTCAATATCAAATTTAAGATTTTCATGGTAGAAATTAGAGATTTGGGTAGAATTAGAGATTTTTGTAAAATTGAGATTTAGTCCTCGAATTGGGGTAGGATTTCAAAATAAATTACATAACCGGGCTCGGAGTGAAAAGGCGATCGGGTTTTAGTCCGAATTTCAATTTTGACCAAGCGAGCCCGGAGTACCTTGTTCACCAACTCAAATAAAAGTTGGTATTCTGGAAGAAATGCCTTCTTGTGCACTCGTTTCCCTTGTTGAACAGCTTGAGGCTTGAGGATTAACTTCCTAAACTCTAGGGAACAGGTTCCCTCCACAATTGAGAGTCCTTCAGCAGGCACCCCAAGAATTTCCCCAGGTACAGTCTCGTCCATCACTAAATCTACCCCATTGATGTTCAAATAGATGGTGTCATCCTCCACTGTAAACAAATCAGCATATAAACTGCAGACTTCCTCCTCATACACTTTGGGACTCTAGATGGTAAAAAGATGAGTCCACCTCTGGAAGTCACAGATTTCTACCAATTGCCTCTTTCCAGACCGATCAAGAATGTTAGTAGCAAAATCTCTGCCCTACAAAACTTTCTGCTTTTTCAATTTAGCTTTCCTTTCAAGCTTAGACACATCTACCCTTGCCTTCTTTGAAGAACCAGGTTCCTCACTGCTGCTGGGTATCTTTCTGAGAGGCTTCTTTTTCTCAACAATTTCTCCTTCTCAATAGACCTCTCCTTCTCAACTCTTTCTTCACCACCAACTTCAGCATTCTTTACAGATAAGACCTTCTTTTGCTTCACAGACACAACCTTCTTAGATGGTTTCCGGAGAAGAGGAACATGAACCTGATTCATCTCCTCATCCTTAACTTCCACAAAAGTTATCGACGGCACATCCTCTTCATCAACCAGTATACTTTTCACAAGCCTTCTTATTTTCCTTTTCTCCTTATTCTCATTTAATGCACTGTCAAGAGCAATCTTTTTCTTGTGCCTAGTGGTGGGTTGTTTGGGAACATACTTTTGTTTTACTATCCCACCACTCCTGGCAGCAATAAACTGGTCTATAGACAAATTGTCGTAGTCCTCCTCACTGTCATCACCATCTTCTTCTGATACTGACTTCATTTCAGGGTACACAAGCCCTAAAGGAGCTACATCAAGGTGAAGGGAAGAGGTAGGGTTAGTATTGTCCAGGTACTGTCTAGTAGTGCTTGGAGTTTCATCCCAAGTGGGAGCTGAGAACTTCTATTGGGCTGAGAGACTTTTTTAAGAACATAGCATGCAGATAAAACAACTTCTACCCACATATTATCAGATAACCCAAACTCAGAAGCATAGGATTCATCATTTCTTTAAGGGTTCTATTTTTTTGCTCGGCTATACCATTTTGTTGGGGAGTATAGGGAGCACTAACCTCATGTATAATATCATTTTTCTCAAAAACGACTTCTAGAGTATTAGTACTATATTCACCACCCCTCTTAGACCTAGGTCTCTTGATTTTTCTGTTTAATTGATTTTCTACTTCTGCCTTGTATTTCAAAAACATGCTTTCAGCCTCATCTTTTGACTTAAGAAGATATACCTTAGTGTATCTAGAAAAGTCATCTACAAAAGTGATGCAGTATTTCTTTCCATCCCTACTAACAGTTCTTGAAATATGCTAAGTCTGAATGCACTAGTTCAAATAATTCTATCTTTCTACTAGTTACATTCTTAAAAGACTTTTTGGTATGTTTTGCCTATACATAAATAGGACACTTAGAAAAATTATCAACATTAACTGCAGGAATTTATTCCATTTTTCTAAGTCTTTTAGTAGAAGCAATATTAACATGGCCTAGCCTACCATGCCAAAAATTAATAGACTCAGTAATATAAGCAGAATTGGAAGTACTAGCATTATTAGTAATCTCTTTAGTGATGTTCAGTACAAATAAACCTCCACTGAGGTAACCCTTCCCAACAAAGTCTCTCTTATGAGAAATAACAACTTTATCAGCTTAAAAATCATATTTAAGACCTGCTTTTGTTGAGAAGCGCACTAGAAATTCTACAAAGGGAGGGTACAGAACATTATTCAAGGCTAAGGTTTCTCCAGAAGTTAACTTAAAGAGAATTTTTTTTCTTTAACCATAACTCCAACTTTAATGGATTTACCCATGTAGACACACTCGCCATTAGCAGATAGTCGTGAAACATCTCCTTTTTGGCGCAAAGGTGCCTTGAAGCGCTTGTGTCCAGTATCTAGTTAGTCTTGTTGGCCACCATGTTTGCCGCAATGACCACAACAGCAATGATATCACAACCCTCAGTAAGGTTAGCTTGGACTTGAGCTTTTCCTCCATGCTTTGAGCTTTATCCTTGTCTCTGGGATCACTGGAAAATCTTATGACCAATTTTTCCGCAGACATAGCAAGGTCCTTTCGACTTTTGAATATGGCCCTCCGGCTTATTGAAGTAATTCTGCTTCTTCACATGTCCTTTCTTTTGGAATTTCTTCTGTTTTTCTTTAAACATGTCTTTAACAAAAGTACTAGAAGATTTCACAAGGTTAACTTTAGAAGAATTAAGAGAGAGAGATTTCATCTTATCCTTAAGTCGTTCTGCCTCATCATCTTTGAGATAGTTTGCTTCCTCAGTCCTCATGTGACTAATCAGCTCTTGAAGAGTTAAGTTTTTCGTCTTGTATTTCAGTTGATTCCTGCAATCACTCCAGGAATGTGGAAACTTTTCAAGCAGAACATTAGCCTGAAGAATCTCACACATATTCATGCCTTCATTCAAAACATCAGCAGTCAAGTTCTCATACTCGTGAACCTTCTCCATGATTGGCTTATCATCAACTATCTGAAACTTGATCCACTTTCCAACCACATACTTATTTTTTACCGCATCATCTGTACTACATATCTTCTCCAAACTGTCCAATATGACTTTAGCAAATTTATAATTTATAAACAAATCAAAGAGAGAGTTAGTCATATGGTTAAGCAGATGCCCTCGAATAATTTTATTATCCTTTTCAAATTTTGTTTTAGCAGCATCATCAGCAACAACAGTAGCAGTAGCATTAGAACTATCAACATCATCAGTAGTATTGGAAATAACATCAACAGTATGTTCGTTAAACAAAGCTTAATCAAATTATAATTGTTCAAAGAAAATTAAAAGTTTATGGGACCAATACTTATAATTGTTTCCATCTAAAGGCTCAAGCTTTGACAGATCAGGAAGTGTTTTGTTCAAAGTGGTCGCCATTAGTCAATATTCTATGCTAAATCGCTTTTAAGTAGGAAAAATAGTAGATAATATTGACCAAGAATAAGAATAACTTATTGAAAAATACTATGTCATGGCAAGTCCTTACCTTAAAAGTGATTTCAGCCCAACTGGGTGCAAATCGTTAAGATTGATCACTCCCCAAGGTTCCACAACACCTCTAAACATGTGCACTCATGGCTGAAAGTTTAGAAGTTGCACAAAAACAATTTTCCAAAAATAAGTTGAAGATGAAGAGACGATGAAGGTGTTTTCTGTGTTAGATAATTCACAAAGAAAACTGCCTTTTGTAGGCAAATTTGTTGGACACTTACAGATAAAGAAACTAATCTGTAGCTGTTACAGAAATTAAAATGGAGATGTTACAAAAATTAAATATGACTGTTACAAAAATTAAACATTAGCAAAACCAGATTTAGATTAGGCCTCACATATATCTCGCGCGTAGGGTGAGGGGGCAAATCGACCCATTTTGCCTTCAAGATTAGTATCTCATGTGCGCGAGGCAACTCCCTTTTACTAGCTCTTTACAAGTCCAATAAAGAGCAATTCAATGTAAAGAGAAGAAAGAAACTTTTCACAACCGATGAGGGACACTTCATATTTCACAAAAGACAAAGAAGTGAAGCAGAAAAGGGACCATAAAGAAATATTTGACTTCGCATTACCAAGTACAAATAATACCAACATAAGCCTCTAATTGGCACTTATAATATTACCAAATATAACGATCCGCCCGATCGTTTTGTATATTATAACCCCGTTCCCCTATTTATTACCTCTTCTATGTTCATTTGTGGTTATGTGGATTGTCGGGGTGGTTGGATTGATTTTGGGAAAGTTTCCGAGTGAATTGGGACACTTAGTCCCAAGGTTAGAAGTTTAAGTTGAAAGAGTTGATCGAAATTTGAATTTTGCATAGACGACTCTGGAATGGAGTTTTGATGGCTCTGATAGCTTAGTATGGTGACTTTAGACTTAGGAGTATGTTCGGATGTTGATTTGGAGGTCTGTAGGTTGGTTTGGTGCATTTTAGCGAAAATTAGAAGGTTGAAGGTTTAGATGGTTGAGAAAGTTGAAGGTTTGGATGGTTCAGAAGGTTGACCGAGAGAGTTGACTTTGTTGATATCGAGTTCGGATTTTGTTTTCGAGAGTTAGAGTAGGTTTGTTATATCATTTATGACTTGTGTGCAAAATTTGGGGTCATTCCGGGTTAGTTTGATGTGATTCGGCATGAGTTTTGAAAGTTAGAAGTTCATTAGTTTCATTAGGCTTGAATTGATGTGCAATTCTTGGTTTTGGTATTGTTTTATGTGATTTGAGGTTTTGAATAAGTTCATATTATGTTTCAGGACTTGTTTGTGTGTTTGGACGGGGTCCCGGTAGCCTCGGGTGTGATTCGGATTGAGTTCGAATTTATTTTTCACTTGGTGTTATTGTTGAAGCTTTTGGCTGCTGGTGCTTTCGTATCTGTAGTGGAAATGGTTGTGTAACGACCCGAATGGTCATTTTAAGTATTACAACCCCGTTTCCTCCTTTACTGCTCAATTTATGATTTATAATTATTTTATGACTTACCGGGTTAATTGGTTCGGGTCCGGTGAGGTTTTAAAATGAATTGAAACACTTAGTTTCAAGAATAAAAGCTTAAGTTAAAGTAGTGATCGGATGTCGACTTATGTGTAAACGATCCCAGAATAGAGTTTTGATGATTCCAATAGCTACGTATGGTGATTTTGGACTTAGGAAAGTGTTCGAAAAATTATTTGGAAGTCCGTAGTGGAATTTGGCTTGAAATGACGAAAATTAAATTTTTTGAGAAGTTTGACCGAGGAGTTGACTCTTTGGTATCGGGGTCGGAATCCAGTTATGAAAATTTTTAGAGATATTTTATGTCATTTATGACTTGTGTGAAAATATTTGAAGTCATTCCGGATTGATTTGATGTGTTTTGGCACAAGATATAGAATTTAAAAGTTCAAAATTCATAGATTTTGATTTGAGGTGCGATTCGACGTTATGATGTTGTTTGATGTGATTTGAGTCCTCGAGTATGTCCGTGTTATGTTATGGAACTTGTTGGTATATTTTAACGGGATCCCGAGTGGCTCGATGAGTTTCGGGATGAGTTTTGAGCGATGTCCGGGCATTTCGGCACTCAAATGTTATTTTCGAACTTTTGGAAAAGTGCAGACCGCACAATATTGAGTGCGGCCGCACTTCAGAGGAAAAGTGCGGACCGCAGAGGACAAGTGCGGACCACACAATTTTGAGTGCGAACCGCACAATTTTGTGTGCGGCCGCACATCAGGGGTTCTGCAGGTTCGATGGTCCGACTTCAGAGGCTTATATTTTTTAATCCACGACGAATTGGGGATGATTCAAAAATGAAAGTTGTATCCTTTTGAATCTAGTTTCCAGAAAGGTATAACATTAATCATTTGGACATTTTTACAGAAAGTTATAGGTATTTTACTGAAGCCTGGTAAGCTGTCACAGTGAAGTGCGGCCGCACTCAAAATTGTGCGGCTGTAGAATTTGAAAATGTGCGGTAGCACTTGAAAATTTGCGGACCGCACATTGGGAATTCAGACGTGGTACTATATAACTGAAGGTTAGGGTATTATTTCATATTTGGACGTTGGGAGCTCGGTTTGTGATGATGTTTCGTGTGTTTTTCTAGAAATCCATCGGGGTAAGTGATTCTAATTCAGATTTGGTTAATATACATGAATATATCATCGTTTTCATCATTCAATTAGTAGTTTGAGATGGAAATTTGAGGAAAATTGTAGAAATTTCATAAAATGATTTTTGGGATTTGAATGTCAATTCGAAGTCGGATTTGAGTGAAACTAGTATGGTTAGACTCGTAATTGAATGAGTTATCGGATTTTATGAGTTTCGTCGGATTTCGAGACATGGGGCCCACGGGTGATTTTTGAGTGCAGTTTTGGATTTTGTTGGAAAATTAGTATTTTCCTATGGAATTAATTCTTGTAAGTTGTATTAACTGAAACTGATTAATTATGACTAGATACGAGGCTTTTGGAGGCAAATTTGCGAGGCAAAGGCATAGCGGAGTAAAGAATTACACGGTTTGACGTAAGTAACTCTTCTAATCTTAGAGCTGAGGGTATGAACTCTGAATATACGTATTATGTAAATTGTTTGGAGGTGACGCACATGCTAGGTGAGGGGCGTGTGGGCGTGCACTATAGAAATTATGACATAATTGGTTTCGTGAAATTTTGTAGTCAAATAATCTTGGCATTTTCTATGTAGTTTTATGTGTTAAAGAAATTGAGCTGAGAATCATATTAAAAATCATGCTGAGGCTATGTGCCAGTATTATTGAGACCCACAGTGGTCATATTGCTGTTGAATTATTTGTTTAAATTAAAATTTCATACTCAGTCATGTTCATTCATTTCATATCATCTCTCAATCTCTGTTGACATTGATTGATTCATCATATCATCATTTTGGGCTAATTTCATGACATTGTGAGCCTGAGAGACTGGAGAGATTGATGACTGAGTGAGGTCGAGGGCCTGATTATGAGGATAATTATGGGATCGGGCTGCACGCCGCAGCAAGCCATATTGGCTTTATATACTTTATTATTATGGGATCGGGCTACACGCTGCAATAGGCCAGATTGACTTATTATAGCACGTGAGTTGTTTGTGCATATACAGATATTGATACTATATCATGTGAGTTGTCCATGCAGATTATAGCGCTTGGGCTGAAGGCCCTTCGGAGTCTGTACACACCCCCAGTGAGCGCATGTACCTACTGAGTGCGAGTGCCGAGTGCCGAGCGATTGGGAGGACTGAGTGAACTGTGAGGACTTAGTGACTGGGATGACTGAGTGACTGGGAGGATTGAGTGACTAGAAGGACTGAGTGAAATGATACTCTGAGAGTACGCATATGGTTTTATCACTGAGTTGCATCGCATTGACATGCACATTTGACATACAGGCATAGAGATGCATTTTTCTCATGATGTACGGTATCACGTCATTCAAGACTTCCCACACATACTGTCCTATGGGCATAATGATGCATTTTTCACTAGCTATCTGGAAAGAAAAAATGAAACATCTTATTTATTGTGGAAAGGATTTTGTTTTGGGAAAATTACTGTTTTCAAACTTACTCATGTTTTTGGAAACTTCGGCAAATGATTTGGGTTTTTCACTGATGTACTTGAAAGGCAGAACTATTTTCAGAAATCATGATTCAGCTAAGCATTTTATCTCTGAGTTACTTCTTATATTACTTGCTTTATGTTGTTATGAACTGTTATTGCTTATGGGAGTTGGACTCTAACCTTGGTACAAGCTCGTCACTACTTTCAACCTAAGGTTAGGTTTGTTACTTATTGAGTACATGGGGTCGGTTGTACTCATACTACACTTCTGCACCTTGCGTGCAGATATTGGATGCTGATGTTGTTGTGCTCCACGGGAGCCGGAATTGAAGACGTACCTACGTTCCGGTTGTAGATGCCTCTTGTTCATGGTAGCCTTAGATTCATAAAACTCTGTTTACGTACTTTTCAAGCAGATGATGTATTTACTTCATACCAACTTTGTAAACTCTAATCTTAGAAGCTCATGATTTGTACTACCAGTCCTTGGGGAATGTATAATATTTAGATATTTTCTTTTACTTAATTGTCTTGTTAAATTACATTGGAATTGGATAGTGGATAATTGGCTTACCTAACGGTTTGGGTTAGGTGCCATCACGACTAGTTGGATTTTGGGTCGTGACAAGTTGCAGAAGCAGAGTCGCGGGTGAGGCTCCTGTTGCGCATGTGCAAGGTTGGCCAAGTTGGGGGGGGGGGGGGGGTCCGCCGATGCGCGCAAATTTTTGCAGAAGCGTTAAGGGTCCATAGAATCAGAGAGATGCTAGAGGATTAGGGGTCGCAGGTGCGTAAGGAGTCCGCAGAAGCGGGCTTGCAGATGCGAGTATTAGTCCGCAAAAGCTGAAAGTCGGATTTTGGAGGGAGCCGCAGATGCGACCAATATTTCGCAGAAGTGGGACCGCACATGCAGTTAAGTGACTACAGGTGCGGATTCATTGACAGAGCTTTATTCGAAAGGTTTCATTATTTTTCTCATTTTGGGAGTTGTGGAGTTCAGATAAGGACGATGTTTAGAGTGTTATTCACCATAATTGAAGAGGTAATTGAAGTTTATTCAGGTTTGATGATAGATAATGATTACCCAATAATTATTACACCTAATTTATGTGTATTTAAAGTTAAATTTGGGGGATTTTAGGGTGTGTTATTAGAGAGTGAGATTTGGGAATTTGAGGGCCGATTTGTGATTGGAATTGGATAATTTTGGTATGGTCGGACTCGTAATTGAATGGATGTTCGGAATTTGCAAGTTTGGTCGGGTTCCGAGGTGCGCGCTCGGGGTTGACTTTTTGGGTTGGCTTTTTTGTTTGAGTTAAAGATCATAGCTTTATCTTTTGAAACCATTTCGTATGGTTTTTATTGATAGTATTAAGTTATTTTGACTAGATTCGGATCGTCCGGAGGTTGATTCGCAAGGGAATGGCTTCTTAGAATACTGATTTGGTTGGCTTGAGGTAAGTATCTTACCGGAACTTGGTTGAGGTACTAGTTTCCTGAGTTATCTGTGATAACTACGTGCTATGGATGCGCATATGTGTGGGTTTTGAGCCCATGTGCGAGCACCGAGGTATTTACCCATGCTCGGGGTAGTTCTTAGGCTTTGATATGCTTTGTATTGATTGTTAAGCTTTAAGTTGTGATGTTTCTCATATTTGTAACCTTGTTGTGAACTATTTGATCCATGTTTGAGGTTACGTAGAGGCTAAACGCATGAATGAACTTGGTAATTGATATTTCTTTGATGAAATTGCTGATTTGAGCTATGATAAAATACTTTACACATGCCTACACTTTAGCATGTCATTTACACCAGACCAGGAGAATGAAATCTGATATTCATTCATCATATGCATGTATTCTTGTATATTTGCTTCTGTGTGGTATGATTTGGACTGGATGCCTGTGAATAAGCCGGTGGATGTTGTTATGCTTGTGACCGCGCCGGGCGAATTATGTTATTATGCATGTGACCACGCTGGATGGATTGTGTTGTTATGCTTGTGACCACGTCGGGCGGATTGTACTGTTATGCATGTGACCATGCCGGGCGAATTATGATATTGTTATTCATGTTACCACACCGGGCGGATTATAATATTGATCATGTGACCACGCTGAGTTGGTAGTATGTTGAATTGGTCGTGCATGCATGTGGATATGGATCCATACCCCTAGGTTCACCCTCTCATGTGCCTTCTTGATGGTGTATATGCAGATTTGAGGAAAACTAATTGGTAGTTTGATACGGATATGGGAATATTGAGGAAAATTTGGCCAGTGTTTGTTCTGAATTTTGCATTTCATCTTTACTTACAATTTTTGTGATTATTTACCTGATTTATTTGCATATCATCTTTATATGTTGGATTATTAATTGAGTAGAGTACTTGAGTACTTATGCACACACGCAGATGGTTCTTTCTGTGCTTTATGACTTTATCACATGACTGTTCTGTACTTGTTAGATTTTGAAACTGTATAGGTTATAACAAGTATCATTTATAACTCTCGCTTCTTTTACCTTGCCGAGGTTAGTTATGATACTTGTTGAGTACATTGGGTCAATTGTACCCATGCTACACTATGCACTTAATTGTGCAGATCCAGGTGTCAGGAACAATCATCAGGAGCGAGGTTGCTTATTGAGCTAAGCATCGAGAAACAAGGTAGAGTTGCATTCTCGTTCGCAGTCTTGACGTCTTTTTTCTTATGTATTGTGGTCTTTATTTCAGAGAGTATTGTATTTGGTCATTTCAGACTTGTATTTCCGTATTAGAGCTCATGACTCTATAGTTATCAGTTTTGGGGAATGTATTGTGTTTTGGCATTATTGTGTTATGTTAAGGTTTCAGACTTATGTTAATTCTGTAAATCCTGCTTTTATGATTCTTTATGGTTATATCGGACTTGCCTAGCAAGTATATTAGGTGTCATCACAACGAGTTGGGTTTTGGGTCGTGACACCAAATGACTTGCAAAGGTTGATATATCATGGTAATTCGATAGTAACATCTCAACTTATTTTGAAATTAAAGTAGGCCCTTGAAAGGGACAGAAAACATCTAGAGACTCTTGAAAGTAGGGGTGGCCGTTCGGCACTTCGGTTTGGTATTTATGAATTTCGGTAGGATACTTCAGTGTTTCCATTGTATAAACTGTAATGCCGAACGGAAGTTAACTCGGTTCAGTAAGGTTTTTCTTGTTCGGTTCAGTTTGATTTCGTTTTGGCCTTTGATATTCTCAAAGTTCAACGGTGGTTATAAAGTCTGAAGTTTGGTTATCTGTTTTTCATATTCAAAAGGGAAAATGGCCAAATATACCCCTGTACTTTTGAAAAAGATTTAAATATACCCTTTGTTATACTATGAGTGCCGATATACTTTGAGTTCAAATATACCCCTTATTTAAACGGAGGGACACGTGTAATCGTCATGTTGGCCAATTCTAAATATCTCCTAATTAATTAAAAAGACTCATACTTATAACCATACCCATTACCCATCCCCGAAAAATAATTTTCTAAAGCAATATTTTTGTAAAAACTGGAAAAAAAAAAGACTCAACAAAATATTTTTTAAAAAAAAAACTAATGCACTTGTAGTCCACTGCTTTAGGAAAGTCTTTTTTCAATTTTTAAAATCAAAACTTTTTTTTTCAGTTTTTCCAAAAAAATATTTTTCAGTTTTTCAGTTTTTTTTTAAAGCAATTTTTTTGTAAAAACTGGAAAAAAAAAAAATTTGGTTTAAAAACTGGAAAAAAAAAGACTTTCCTAAAGCAGTGGACTACAGGTGCATAATGTTTTTAAAAAACAAAAATATTTTGTTGAATCTTTTTTTTCAGTTTTTACAAAATGATTGCTTTAAAAAAAACTGAAAAATATTTTTTTGTAAAATCTGAAAAAAAAAGATTTTATTTTAAAAACTGAAAAAAAGACTTTCTTAAAGCATTGGACTACATGTGCATTAGTTTTTTAAAAAAACGAAAATAGTTAGTTGAATCTTCTTCTTTTTTCAGTTTTTTAAAACATATTGCTCTAGAAAATTATTTTTCGGGTATGGGTAATGGGTATGGTTATGGTTACGAGTCTTTTTAATTAATTGAGAGATATTTAGAATTGGTCAATAGGATGATGACATGTGTACCTCTGTTTAAATGAGGGGTATATTTGAACCCAAAATATATCGACATAGATATATTTGAATTAATAATATAACGAAGGATATATTTAAACCTTTTTCGAAAATACAAGACTATATTTGGCCATTTTCCCTATTCAAAATGTATATAGTACTTCAAACCTTAATAAGAATTAAAGATTGACAAGAATTTAAAAGAATTTAAAGCAGCTGAAGACCGTGGACACTGCTAAAGCCTGAAGCAGCTTGGATTAACCCCATATCTGGGAAGAAGAATAGAGGATAAAGAAATCAAGAAAATGAAATCGAAGAGCTTGGATTCATTTGTGGAACAAGAAAAGGAACAGCAAGTTGGACCACAAAGAAAAATAGATAAGAAGTGCCCATTTTCCTAGATCCGATGAAGGTATCTTTTAAAAGACAAATAATGATTTTAATTTGTTATAATATTCTGTTCCGTCCGATTTTTCAGTTTCTCGGTTTGTCTGCCCACCCCCACTTGCAAGTACAACAGAAAATGCATATTTTCAGTTCAAATACTATTTGTTTAAACAAAAAATAATTTTTGTGGTCAAAGCAAATAATAAAATAAATCGACTTTCTAATAATCAATTTTACTTCACATTTTCTAATATAGAAGAATAAGAAGTAATGAAAATAAAATATTAAGAGAATAAAGAAAAGAAAATCTTATTGATAATCGCAGCTTCCTTCTAAGAGTTGAGAATAAGTATCTTCAATCAAGCAGAGAATATTAATTAGGTATCATGTAACTGCTTTGCCATATTTAATTCCCACCCGTTACCAATATTAATTACATTGATTGCCCGGTACTTGAGTAATTTGTAACGGTTATGATAATAATAACCAATCGCGCTAAATCGAGAATCATGCTGATTTCATTTCCATAGTCGCGACTATTAATGAATCTTCCTTCTTTGTAGTCTTTAATTGTACATCCCACACCTATCTCTTCTTTACCGGTTGTTAGGTGCGGTTTCTTTACATACAACCTCGTGGGTGTTTTCCCCATGCCTTTCTTCCAACCATATCTCTTCTTCATTATTCTAACTTTTGTGCTACCCGTCAGCGCATCATTAATCCACGTGTCAAGTCTATGTTTTCACCAATATAGATAGTCCTCCCACTTTTTGAATATTCTCAACTGAATATTCAAGAAGTGGTAAGTATATGTATGATGGGAATGGCTAGCCGCCTTTTCCCCATATCATTATGAGTTACTTCAGAAGCGAAGAGTCGTATGTCTCCTCCATTTAATGCACGAGACATGTGTCTCATTGTGATTGAATCTGCAATTAGCATCGTATTTTTAGGGTTTCTGCGGCTGTGTTAGTTCGAAATGACGATTCCATGATGACGGTTCATAATGATATCTTTCTCTTATAAATACTGCATCACACATCCTCCAAAACCTCTTCTACTTTCTTGCATTCCTTTCCAAGCTTTTTTTGTAATTTTTCTTTTCCCGTTGTGCTTCTGCTATTAATCAACAATGACTTCCCGTTCTTCAGACCCTTCTTCATCATCGGACCCCCAGAAAACTATCATAGTAGATGAAATTCCTCGTTCTACAGCTCCGGTTAGGAGTAGAAGAGGTGGCAGGTTTCGTAGCCTAGGCTCCATATCGAGCCAAAGTACCAATTCTTCTAAGAAGAATTCCTCTAAATCTTCTTTTTCGTCCAAAGCTAAACCCTCATCAACCCCTATATCTTCTTCCAAAGTGAGAGATCATAACGAACCATTAACTGAACCTGTAGTTTCTGAGACCATTTCTCAAGAATTTTCTTTCAAATCTACTTGTGAAGCGTGGAAGAAAGAAGTCTCTTCCCTAGCAGCACTTAAACCCGATGATCACTATCCTTATTTAATCAACTCTAGTCGTCTTCTTTTAGTACGCCATGAATGTCAATGGAAAGCTGACTTCCGAGTAACAACCCCTAGTGCCGACGACCGAATACCTTCCTATCGTGAAGGTTAGTCATTTTTCTATGCTTATCTTTTTACCTTAGGATTCAAATCTCCCATTGATCCAACAATCATTGAATTTTGTCGTTACTTTAATATTTGTCTTGGGCAAATACGCCCAATAATGTGGAGAGCAGTAGCTAACCTTTGTTATTTATCGGGTTAGTTTCTAACCCTTTCTCTTTTCGTCATCTTCTCCATCTATATTCCCCAAAACTTTTTCGCGAGGGTGTTTTCACCCTTGTAGCAAGGAGCAAAAGAGTCCTGATCAGTCCTGAAGATGACCGTGACCGAGGTTGGTATGCTCGGATCCTGGCTGTTTCTACTCGTGCCTTAGTGGAAGATGAAAACATGACATTCCCCGAGAAGTAGAACTTTTCACGTGAATATTTACCTTTACCTCTTCACCGCGTCATTTCCCCTTTAGAATACTAATGTTCTCTTACTTTCTTAATTTTCAGCAATCATGGAAGTTTTCGATAATCTTCCTGACTTCGTGATTGGGTAGAAAAAATATTATCTGCCGATCCTATGGAGCAAAGATCCTGGAAGTTTCTTTCCTAAAAGTTTGGGTGGAAAGTGAAAATCCACGGTATATTTATTTTATCGTGAATTGTTCTCTTTACTCTTCTTATTTTGACTTATTTTCAGGTGCTATTCGTGGAGTCCGTCCTGCTTCCGTTCTAGACTCACTATCAGTTCTGCTTAGGAGCAGATTCTTAGTGTGTCTTCTTCGAAGAGGAAAAATAAAGAATCTCGTGACTCTTACAAGGAGGAAGAAGATGAAAGCTCCTTAGTGAAGAGACCACAAGTCAGAAGACACATTGTCTTAGATGATGAATCCAACGTTCCCCGGAATCAACCTTCAGACTTCGTATCTTTCCACTTAGTTGATGAGCCTCAGAATTTTCCTCTAGATATTTCAAAGGATGAAAATGCCAGTCCTGCATTGAATTCCCCCTCAACTCCTATTGAAATGCTTTTTGCATAAGGATTTGAGGGCGAAGAAGAAAGTTTGGCTTTGTTTCTGAAGAGCCTTCTCTTGCAACCCTTCCTATGAGCTCCGATGCTCTTGCTCTTACTCCTGCTTCCGTTTGTCATGAAGAGGTTGGCCCTTCCAGTGGAAGAAGCACGAAACATGTTATGATTCTAGTCCCCGAGGGTATAAATTTATTGAAGAAATCCAACCGAGTTGTGGTTTTGCTGAAACAGTTAATTGCTCCTCTTGAAAGGAAAAACTTGAACCCCACTCCTCCATCACTCTAATGAATGATGTTATTTATTCTGCTCTCAAGGTATATTCTTCTTCCCTTAGCTCTTTCACTTCTCTTTTCTTTACATTTATAACACTTCCCTCATTATTGTTTTGCAGATCAATTTAACAGGCACAGAGCTGATGAGGAGAATAGCTTGGGTTGAGCAGCAGGTGGTGGAATTGAACACCAAGGTTGACAACTGGAAGAAACAATTTGAAAGCCTTCAATTAGAGAATGATGTTTTGACTGGTGTGAAGGAAACCCTGGAGCAGTAGCCTATCACCACTTCTGAGTTAGCAGTATTAAAAGCTTCCGCCAACCAAGCTGAGAAGGATAAAGATAGAATTGAAGCCTCCTTTGTTGAACAACATTCAAGGGCCACCGAAGAAATTAGAAGTTTGAAATAACTTCTTAATAAAAAATAAGTGTGTGCAGGTGATCTGGTTCAGACATTGACTCAAGCTCGAGAGGATCTCCCTGCTTCTTCTAACAAAGTTAAGTTCCTTGAGGCCACCCTTGAGCCTTTAAAGGTGTCTTATGCTGAAAGAAGACTTGAGGGCTGAAGTAGAATGATTGGAAAAAGATTACGAGGCTCTCGAGGATAAACTAACTCTTGATGTTAGTTGGGACTTCTTGAACACGCGTCTTGACACTTTGACCGAGGCTAGCCAAGAGGGCTTTGACCTCGAGGCTAAGATTTCTAAAGCTAAGGATGCAATCAAAAGTACTCAGCAACGTCAAAGTTTCTCAACACCCGAGGATGAAAGTTCTAAGGGTAATTTGAGCAAAGACGATTCAGAGGTTGATCATGTTGATCCTTTGCCTTCATCTTCCCCTCAAGCCGATCCTTCTGCTCCTTCTGAGGATGCTCCTTCTCCAGATTCTCTTTCAACATATTTCATGTATGTGTTTTACTCTTTAATTTTAGAACTTTTTCCTGCATTATCTAAGTAGAATGAATGCTCTAATATGACGTGGCTAAATACATACGGTCTTTTTTATAAAAGAGAGCCATGTTACATAAACAACACTGATAAAGATGACGTCTTTCATATTGGTGTAAAGATATGAAATATAAAATAATTTGAAAAAGTTTTATTTGAACTTTCAAAATAAATATTCATATACATCATTTTCATAACTACTTTCTTTATAGCAGATTTACAAGTATGGGTACAATTTTCTCTTGACTATATTTGTAGCCTTAACCTAATAGCTCTTAGCAGTTCTCCATTGAATCTTCGATTCTTCACTTCCCATTCCGTCTTTAAGATTGAAATTCTTTTAAAACTTTCTTTAAGGTTTTTTCTTTGGCTATTAAGCTATCCTTTTGTGGTGTACTAGTGTACTTCTTTGATATGCATAGTCCCCGCAGTGTTTGAGCTTTGAAGTATGAAAACTTGAACACCGGATCAACTCCTCTCTACCATCCTTTTCCTGAATAAGGAAATACATACGATACTCGGAAGTAACTTTCTAGATGATGATTGTTTAACCCTTTCTATCAGAATTGTTGTAATCTAGACCGAGAATAATTAAGTATTCCACGTGTCTTTTGGGTCTAATATCATCATTTAGTGCGGGTTAGATTTTTGCCTATCATCTAAATGGTTAGTAAAACTTAAAATAACAAATAAGAAATGAACTTTGAGATACCTGACCGTGGATACTTGCTCAAAGTAGTAAATCTTCAAGTGTACCGCATTCCAATTGGAAGGTAATTCTTTTTCGTCCATAGTCTCCAACTAATATGCTCCTTTTCCAGCAATGCCTTTAACTCAATATGGCCCTTCCCAATTCGGACTCAATTTCCCTGCGTTTGCTGCCTTTTTGATCGAAATACCTTCTTAAAGACAAAGTCCCCCAATCTTGAAATATCGAATATTCGCCCTTCTGTTGTAATATCACTCAATCCTTTGCTTTTGGGTTGCTATCCATATCAAGGTTGCTTCCCTTCGCTCCCCAGTCGAATCTAAATTGCACGATGGTCTTCCTCATTCCATGCTTTATTTGTATGCTCGAACCTAGTGCTTGGATCCCCAATTTTCACTGGAATTAATGCCTCAGTACTATACACAAGCGAAAACAGAGTTTCTCCCATACTTATTTTCGCCGTTGTCCTATAGGCCCATAATACCCAAAGTAGCACTTCAGGTCACCTGCCTTTTGATTCTTCTAACTATTTCTTTATATTGGTTACAATGACTTTATTTTCCGACTCTACTTGTCCATTAGCTATGGGATGATATGGTGCCGAAGTAATTCGTTTAATTTTTCAACTTTTGAAAAAATCAATAACCTTTTGTTCCCACGAATTGTGGCCCATTATCATAGACGATTTCCCTTGGAACTCCAAATTGTCATATTATATTCCTCCAAACGAAGTCGACAACCTCCTTCTCGCGTACCTGTTTAAAGGTATCTGCTTCCACCCACTTAAAAAAATAACCAGTTAAGATTAATAAAAACCGTACCTTTCTGGTGCTTGAGGCAAAGGACCTATGATATCTATTCCCCATTTCATAAATGGACATGGTGCGATAATCTAATGAAGCAAATCTGTTGGTTAATGCATATTGTTTGCATACCGTTGGCATTTATTGCACATTTTCACAAAGTTTTCCGCCTCGTCTTCCATCTTTAGACAAAAATACCCTACTCTTATTAGCGTGTTTGAACTAGTAACCTTCCACTAGCATTATTTCCATAATGTCCTTCATGCACCTCTTGCATCACGTATTTAGTTTGTAAGGGTCCGAGAAACTGAGCTAAAGGTCCTCCAAACATATTTCTGTACAGATTGACTTCTACTAGACAATATTGAGCTGCTTTTATTTGCAACAACTGGGATTGCTTCTTATCCTCGGATAAAATTCCATAGTGCAGATAATTCACAAATTTATTTCTCCAATCCCATGTTAAGTTATTAAAATTTACCTCATTATTGGTTTGATCAAGCGCTGAGTGAAATAAGTTCACCACAGTTGCATTTTTCGTGTTTGGCACATCAACTACTGACCCCAGGTTTGCTAATACATCAGCTTTCACGTTCTCTTCTCTTGGTAATTGAACAACTTTCCATACTCGGAATTGTCACCATAGTTCCCGCCCCTTTTCCAAATACTGTTGTATTTATGTCTCTCTAGCCACGTAATTTCGTTGTATTTCATTTACAACAAGCTACGAGTCGCTTTTGATTTCAATTTGTTCAATCCCTAACTCTTTTCCAAGTTCCAAACATGCAATTACTGCCTCATATTCGACTTCGTTATTAGTTATCAGATAACACTTTATTGCTTGCTTAATAATTTTCCTTGAAGATGAAATTAAGATAATACTCAAACCTTCTCCATTAACATTTGAAGATCTATCTTTATACAATGTCCAAGTCCCAGGATTAAATTCGGTAAATATTCGTACCTCATTTTCAACTTCAGGGAGTAAGCTCGAACTGAAATTTGCTACGAAATATGCCAATACTTGTGACTTTATAGTAGTTCAAGGTTGATAACCAATATCATATTCACTAAGTTCTATCGCCCATTTAGCTAATCTCCTAGATAATTCATGCTTATGTAAAATATTTCTTAACAGGAAGGCAGTTATGACAGAAACAGGATAACATTAAAAATAGGGTCTCAATTTTATTGAATCCATTATTAATGCTAATGCTAGTCTTTCCAGATGAGTATACCGCATCTCAGCATCTAATAATGATTTACTAACATAGTAAATTGGAGATTGCATACCGTTTTCTACTCGCACCAATACCGCACTTACCGCTACTTCTGATATGGCTAGATAAATGACCAATCTCTCTTCATCCTTGGGTTTCGACAGTAGAGGCGGTTTTGACAGATACGCTTTTAAATCCTTCAAAGCTTGTTGATAGTCATCAGTACACTCGAACTGATTTTATGTTTTTAATAACAAAAAGAATTTGAAGCACTTCTTCGAGGATTTAGATATGAATCTTCCCAAAGCCGCTACTCTCCCTTTCAACCTTTGTACTTCCTTCTTACTCATGAGTAAATCTGGTATTTCTTCGATTGATTTCATTTGAGCCGAATTCACTTCAATCCTCCTGTTAGAAACAAGAAAACAAACATTTATCTGAAGCTACATCAAAGGCACATTTCTCTGGGTTCAGCTACATGTTGTACTTGCGAAGTATTTCAAAGGTTTTGTTCAAGTGCGTGAGATGATCCTCTGCTTGTGGTGACTTCACTAACATCGATGTAGACTTCCATGATTTTCCCCAAATATTCTTGGAACATTTTGGTTACCAATCTCTATTACGTAGCTCCGTTATTCTTCAAACTGAAAGGCATGACTTTGTAGCAATAAGTCCCCCTATTTGTAATGAAATAAATTTTTCCTCGTCTAGGTGATCTATTTTTGTTTGATTATAACCATAGTATGCATAAAAAAACTTAGAAGTTCATGACCTGCTGTAGAATCAATTAGTGGATCTATAGTTGGTAAGGGAATGAATCTTTGAGGCATGCTTTATTTAGGTTAGTATAATCTACACACACTCACCATTATCCATTTTTCTTTGGTATTACAATAGTATTAGCTAGCCACTCAGGGTACTTTACCTCTCGAATTGAACTGATTTTCAGAAGTTTTTGCACTTCTTCTTGAATTACCTGCTTCTGAGTGCTCCTTGCTTTCGCTTCTTTTGTTTCACCGAAGGATGTAGTGGATCTTCATTTAATTTGTGAGTCATTACCTTTGGTGGAATACTTATCATATCTGAATGCGACCAGCAAAACAATCAACGTTAGTGCATAAAACCTCAATTAACTTACCTTTCAATTTTGGGCTTAAGTTCGTTCTAACATAGACTTTTCTATCAGGCCAGTGTTCGAATAGTACAACAGCTTCAAGCTCTTCCGTAATTATTTTAATAGTTTCATTCTCCTCCAGCTCTTGGATTACGTCGGGCCTTGCATCTCTATTCACTTCACTCTTTGAATTTTCAGTTGATGTAGAAAGTAAATTCTCCTCTACTGAATTCTGTAGTTGCTATTTTTCGTCTCCTTCTTTGGGAGCTCCACTGGCTATCGCAACTATGTTGATTTCACGTGCCTCCTGCTGATCTCCCCTGATCGAAAGGATCCTACACTACGATGGAAATTTGATTACCTTATGCAATATTGACGGCACCACATCCATGTCATGAATCCACGACCTTCCTAAAATTATATTATAAGCCATGTCTGCATCCATCACTTGAAACCTGATATCTTGGCGACACCCTCCGTGAACATTGCTAACATAATATCTCCTTTTGTTACCCGCTTGAATTATCAAACCTAGATAAAGATCGAGCCTTGGGTATAATATGACCAGTCGCTTGCATCTTATTCATCACTCTTAACAGTGTGATATTCACATAACTACCTGGATCAATCAAAACTCTCTTAACAGTAGTATCATGAACAAGTAAAGATATTACTAGAGTATCATTATGAGGGATGATCAATCCATCCGCATCTTCATCGTCAAACGTTATGATGTCTCCTTCCAGGACTTGACGAACCTATTTGGTTGTCCTTTTCGCTATCGTGTATGTTAGTCCGTTGACCTCCTCACCCCCAGTTATAACATTCACCGTCCTCTTTGGCGATGGAAATTTTGGGTTCTTGCCTATTATTCATATAAGACTACTTTTCTTTCTCACTAAATAGGTCAGTGAGATAACCTTTTTTCAGTAAATAGTAAACCTCTACTTGTAACAGCCTACAATCCGTTGTTCTGTGACCATGATCATTATGGAATTCACATCAAAATTTCTTTGCTTCTTTTGTTGGGATTCGTTCTCATCTCTTTTGGCCATCATACCTTATCACCCATACCTCTTAGCACATATACCAACTCAGACGTACTGATGTTAAAATTATAATTTCCTATTCTTGATCAGGATTTTTGATCTTTGTTCCTTGTTGTATCTCGTTCCTTTTTGAATCGGAAAAAAGAACTTGCCTTCTTCTGTCTTGATCTTTGATAAAATCGTGCATGGTCTTGTTTTAATCTAGGATCTCATCCTGCGGGTCTCATGTAAGGTTTGTACCTATTTGCAGATCTCCTTTCTAATTTTGAACGTCTAGGTCCGAACATTTCCTTCACCTTCGGTTGAGACATCGTATCTTCTTCTATTTACAACTTTATAGTGTACCTGTTATAAATATCATTCTAAGTAGTAGTAGAAAATTCCCGCAAGATTTCTTTTAATCTTCTCGAGGATTATGAACATTTCTCATTTAAATTGCTTGCAAATACATATCGTACAAGTCGTAAGCTCATTCTCTCCCACTGGAATCGATCCATGAATTGTTTGAGCAATTCCGTACTCTCTTATTTTACCTTGAAAATATCTTCCATTCTCTTCTCTACTTTTTGAGCTCCCGAATGCGCTTTTATGAATGAATCTGCAAGCTCAACAAAAGAATTAATCAAATTTTCAGATAAGAACGAATACCAAGTTAATGCTCCCTTTATAAGGGTTTTCCCAAATTTCTTCACCAATACCAATTTGATTTTTTGCTTGGTTAAATCGTTGCCTTTGACTCCTGTAGTAAATACGGTAACATAATCTCGCGGGTCACTAGTCCCATCATATTTAGGAATACTGAGCATCTTGAATTTTTTGGGTATTGATAACGGTGTTGCACTTGGCTTCTGGGTTGTTGTGAATACTTGTCAATATCTACTCATTTAATCACACGTCGTACTATTAGTATCTGCTCTATCTGCTCGTTTTGTTCCTTGAGCTGTTTCTGCAAGGTTAGTACTAAATTTTATAAATTAGAATTATTTGGTGTACCTGACCCTCCGGCTCCAGAATTATTTGGCATTTTTCCACTTCCAGAGTTTTTAAGCCCTGAATGAGGTTTTTCCACAGTTGTGTTCATTGGTGGTGGAGCTTGTACAAAACTTAGTAGCCCACTTGCAAAAGTACGCAAGGCTTCACCAATCTGTTGAGCAATAACCTACTTTAAATTATCTTGCTCATTTGACTATTCGTCAATTTGTTGTCCAACATTACGATTAGCATATCTTTTAGGTAAATTTTCTCGTAAATGCGGTAAAGTAGATGCGGGTGTGGTATGGAGGAGTTCCCTCTTGTTTCCTTCCATATTCTCCATCACCACCTGAATAGTTTCATTAGTAGTAGACATAATTCGTTGCTAAAGATAAAATATGGAAAGTGAAAAGATTACTAGATTTTTCAGCAACGAAACTAATTTATTTAACCAAAAAATAATTTTTGTGGTCAAAGCAAATAATAAAATAAATCGGATAACTAATTTTAATATAGAAGAATAAGAAGTAATGAAAATAAAATATTAAGTGAATAAAGAAAAGAAAATCTTATTGATAATCGTAGCTTCCTTCCAAGAGTTGAGAATAAGTATCTTCAATCAAGTAGAGAAATAAGAATAAAATACTGATAGTATGTATTTGTGAATTCTTTGATGATCGTACAAACAATGGTCAGGGGATTATATAAAGATACAATATGTAACTGTTTTGCCATATTTGATTCACTCCCGTTACCAATATTAATTACATTGATTGCCCGTTACTTGAGTAATTTGTAACGGTTATCGTAATAATAACCAATCGCGCTAAATCAGGGATCATGTCGATTTCCTTTTCATATCCGCGGCTATTAATGAATCTTCCTTCTTTGTAGTCTTTAATGTGCATCATGCGCCTATCTCTTCTTTACCAGTTGTCAGGTATGGTTTCTTTGTATACAACCCCGTGGGTATTTTTCCCATGCCTTTCTTCCAACCTCCGTTGTTCTTCATTGTTCTAACTCTTGTGCGACCCATCAACCCATCATTAATTTGTCACGATCCAATTTCCCCTCCGTGTGACGTCGCGACGGCACCTAGTCTCTACAACTAGGTAAGCCTAACATTTTGCGGAATAATGAAATAAAAATATATATTTAACCAACTATTCAAAAATACACAACAAATCCCAAAACCCGGAACATCGTGAATCACAAACTACAGAAGGAAACAATCTAGTGTCTCTATACATCAGAATCTAACAAGAAAAAATACAGAAGATAATGGACATGAGAAAGAGTAGAAGGGGACTCTGAGGTCTGCGGATGCGGCAGATATACCTTGAAGTCTCTAAGGCTGTCCCGGCTCACTGATAGTGCGGCTGATAAGGTGCACCTGGATCTGCACACGAAAGACATGTGCAGAGAGTAGCATGAGTACACCACAAACGGTACCCAATAAGTGTCAAGCAGCATAACCTCGGTCAAGTAGTGACGAGGTCAGGTCAGGGCCCTACTGGTAATTATATAATAAAATAATATAGAGTGTAATACCACAATGAAATAAAGGCTGAAAATTTATCAACAATGAAATCATTGAAGGTAACAACTCAGTACACAGAAATAGAACAGTGGGATCTCCCGGAATACCGTCTCGTAGTCCCAAACGTAAATGTGCAGGGGGATCTCCCGGAATACCGTTCTGTAGTCTCAAAGTAAATGTGCAGGGGGATCTCCCGAAATACCGTTCCGTAGTCCCAAAGTAAATGTGCTGGGGGATCTCCCGGAATATCGTTTCGTAGTCCCAAAGTAAATGTGCAGGGGGATCTCCCGGAATACCATTTTGTAGTCCCAAAGTAAATATGCAGGGGGATCTCCCGGAATACCGTTCTGTAGTCCCAAAGTAAATGTGCAGGGAGATCTCCCAAAATACCGTTCCGTAGTCCCAAAGTAAATGTGCATGGGGATCTCCAAGAATACCGTTCTGTAGTCCCAAAGTAAATGTGCAGGGGGATCTACTGGAATACCGTTCCGTAGTCCCAAAGTAAATATGCAGCACAAACAATAGAAATGCAACTACATCACGAAATCTTATGATTTAGACTAAGTAACAGTCAAGGAAGAAGCAGGAAATTCACTAAGCATGCTGCACAGAGTTCACATAGGCAATTAAGACACGTAGACATACTGTATTAGACTAAAAAGGATAGCTACGCAAATGGGAATAACTCAATTAATAATGAAAATAGATTAATACTCATAAAAATGGTATAACTCAAAATAAAAGGAAAACAAGTTGATGTTCAGTAAACAAATCAGGTTTTTCCACAACTAGCATGTGTAGGTACTCGTCACCTCACGTACACGGCGCTCACATATCACAATAGTTTCAAATCTTAAGGGGATTTCCCCCACACAAAGTTAGGCAAGCCACTTACCTCGAACCAAGCCCAATCAATCGGTCACAATGCCTTTCCCACGAATATCCGGCTCCGAATGGCCAAAATCTAGCCAAAAGCAATTACATATCATACATACAACCATAATAGACTCGTCTAATTAATGAAATCAACACTTTAACAAAAATTTCAAAATTAACTCAAAAATCTCCCGTGGGGCCCATGTCTAGAAATCAGGTAAAAGTCACAAAATACGAACACCCATTCGCTCACGAGTCTAACCATATAAAATTTATTCAAATCCGACCACAAATCCCTTCAAAACTCAAAATCTTTGTTGAAGAAATTCTTTCAAACTAATGCTCGTCGCTTCAAACCTTGTCAAACAATGTGCAAACCCATAACAATATACCCTAATACTCATAACAAATCAATTTAAACAAATTTCCAACTCCGCTCAAAAAGTCTATAAAAGAAACCCTCATGCCCACGTGCCCGGATTCTGAATATTTTTGAATAACCATTACCCATAATATTACGAATTCAAATATATAATTTATTCTCAATTCCATGTCCAAATTCGTGGTCAAAATCCAAAAATATCAATTTCTACAAATTTTCATGTTTAAATTCATATATAAACCATGTATTTAACTCACAATATGTGGGAATTACTTACCTCATGAAGGATGACAAAATGGCACTCCAAAATCACTCCTAAGGCCGGCTCCAACGAGAGAAAAGAGGTGAAATGAGCCAAAACCCGATTTGGCTAACTTAAACATTCTGCCCCCGCGACTTTCGCACCTACGAAGCCAAAGGCCACTTCTGCGACGTTGCTTCTACGACACTAAGATCGCTTCTGCGTAAAACACTGTAGGCCGCCCCTTCGCACTTGCGGACAACGTCCCGCTCCAGCGACATCGCACGTTCGCAAATCTACCTCGCTCATGCGCTACACTTCGCTTTTGCGCTCCAAGAGGCTGCATTTGCGCCATCGCAGATGCAAAAAAGTCTCGCACCTGCTGGCACTGCCCAGCTCTCCTAGAACCGCTTCTGTGACCCTACTGGCCGCTTCTGCGGTGAAACCTCGTAGGTGCAGTTACACTAGATAACAGCAGGTCCAGCATTCCTCCAAGCCCAAACTCGATCTGTTTACCATCTGCAATCCACCTGGGGCCCTCGGGACCTCAACCAATTATACCAACACGTCCGAAAAAGAAATACGAACCTAGTCGAAGCTTCACCTACTCGTGCCACCACAACCCACGTGAACACATTAGCTCGAGCAGACTGAAGATCCTTCTTTTTACCTTGGCCAACAAGCCTTAGGACCAAATTCCAACATCCGAAATTCTCCACGATACCTTATTCCAACATATGAAAACCGTAACAATCTCAACCCATTGTACCAAATATGATCATGCACCCGTGCTGAGATCACACAATGCCCCCGCACAATTCGTATGTCCATAATAACATCCGCCGACTACAATAACAGCAAATTCACGAACCAGATGCTCGTAGTATGCCTCATAACACATATAAGCCTGGTCTCAACCCTCACAATACTGCAACGATGAAAGAGATGTGCATGAACTCATAACCACCCGTCAAATCAATAACTCATGGTGTTTCTCCGCTTGACAAGAACCGTTACCTCATTCTGAACTGAATAGTGATATTTTCTCTTTAATATACCTTGCATAAATCTGATCGCACTGATTTCAAGTCTAATAACCTCATCTCACACAGTACAAGCTGCTCAGGCAATACGCCACCCCAGACACTGACTAAGATCTCATATGACACCATCAATGCACCAACAAGCTACAACTCGAATATGACATATAAGGAAGAACGAACTCTGGCAAAGAACTACCTAGCCCGCATAACGAATAAAATGGCTGAACAGATGCTATGAACCTTTCTTAGAGAATGAGAAACAAAACACACAAAAATAAGTATAGGGAACCGTACCCAACATCTCACTGTTGCGGCGTGCAACTCAATCCAAGCATCATAACCATGGCGGCGTGCCACCCGATCCATACATAATAATCAACAAGGAAGTACCTATCGAGCCAAACTGCTCAAACCTACAAAATGCTCGAATATCGACCACGAGCACGTCAAGTGCAAAAAAACAACACTGGGGATACGGATAGCACCATACGCTACAAAACGCGAGCTTGACTAAGGTACAATAAACGACAAGCTATACGGGACCAAAACACACGTGTGAATAATCAAGTCGTCTCACAACCCACATGGCATAATAGAGTATTAAGAGAATAGCTGACGACGGGAATAATATCCAACATCCGAAAACTCCTCCATAAGCAATGCTATGCTGGATGAATACTTCCGACCTAATGTAGGGCATGCATTCACATTAGATCTACTAGCTAACCTCAAGCTAATTCCAATCATTCCATACTGGGTCAATAAACTTTCAAAGAACCACACTGACCATATGCATGACACATAAGAGTAGCCGTCAAATCCGGAACAAACTCCCACCGTCCACAGCCAAAGAAATAGAGCGCCTCTCAGTCATAACCTCTCACATTGGAGATAGTACCAAAATCTCTATACTTGATTTCAATATCTAACAATCGAATGACTAACAAGTCACAGATATACGATCTTCCTGTGGGATATACTCCCACAACCATCCGCACCAAATAGTAAAATCTGAACATTAATAGATATCAACCATGCTATTTCCATAGTGCTAGTCAAGCATCCGCATTTCAATACCCAACACTTCTTCCACAAAATAGACCATCCTTAGGCTGCCCGAAAATAGTGCTAGCATACTTTGAACATCTGAAATCTTCTCCCGCTCCTCCGAGCTCGTGACCTTCTTATCAAAACCGAACCGCAACCCTAATCCTCAACTTTCAATATCCATACCTCTCATTGCATTTACCATGCATATATACGAGAGTCCAAGAATTTCATCATAACCATTGAACCACTAGTAGAATAAACACTTCATCGGCTAAAACCCCTTTCACTCCACTTATTTCAGAAGAACAATTGCAATATGCAACCAAATTTCTATAACCGCAAAAAATCAAATCTCAAGTTACAGTCTAAACTACCATAACTCTTCAGGGATCCATTTACACATAACATGCCATCATAATCAAATACTTCCAAATCAATCAAATTACGGTAGTCGTCATGACCGCACGTACAACCACGAATCAGATGTATAGCCTTAACACACTGAAAAAACTGATTATTTCCACAACCATGTTGATTCAAACCATTACGAACTGACTCAACTTCTTCCAACTTACTCTTGACTTTCCTTTGATATAATAGTTCTATTCAAACACATAACGGGCCTCAAACAACACTCATCCCGAGTAACCCAAATCACAAGACCACATCATCTCAATACCCATCAGCCATCTCATACCCTCTTATGCACTCATTAGTATCTCCAACTGATACACTCGTTCTAAAAGACCTTCTGCGAATCTGAAGTTGTTTCTCCCATTTCTCTAACACTGCACCATAGACCCGATGATAACATAAAAATTCCCCAAGTATTCTTCACACTCTGCTGCAAAACCCAGTCCCCAGCCACATAATGAACCCAATATCTTTAAACACCACACTTTAATTCTTGAACCCACCAGAACCATTGTTGAGAGTCACCCACTCTGATATGGTCCCGAATATGTAACCAAACTCTAGTACTCTACTAACACATGAACATTTCTAAAGAAGCAACCAAATGGATTCTTTTCCTTGCACATCACATCCATAGGAAACATAAATTGTGAGCCATCCCTGATACTTGAACATAGTTAAGGCGAAATGTAACACATATACATCAAATTCTTTGTCCAAAATTCCTTGTCCTCTTGGTCATAACTAATCCACCAATGCACCGATAACCAGAAACTATACAGGCACACAACTATATGACTCAATCATAGACGGTGAGCTCCCCCACTGAGCTTTACGCTACAACAACATAGATCCAGACCCCACAACAACCTCTTCTTCCCAGTTACCATGATCCCACACAGTTGCTCAGCCAAATTCCTCGTAAGTTCTTGTTGCACTAATCCTAACACGTCCCGAATTATCAGCCACAATCACACACTCGACCTCCTGACAGTCGTACCATCTTCTTCAAGTGACCAAGCTCACATCGCAAAACATGCATCCTATGTTGGACAGAACTATAATTCTTCATAGGAACCTCCTCAAAACCACACAACCGCTAACCTGCTCACAGGAGATAGCCCACTTGTGTAACCTCATATTGACCTCCTCCAACATCATTTCTATAGTTACATCCATCATGAACTCAATTAATCTCCCTAGGTCCCTATTGATTCGTCGGTCGTAAGAATTCTCTCATTCATTAACAACACCCAAAGGTCCAACAATATGTTTGAAACTCTAAGCCGTATTGCATCCCAAAAGATAACCAAATACTCATATTTTCCTACATTCCAATCAAGCCCTTCTCATCAGAATCAAAATTCCTAAGCAAAAAACCTACCTCAGAGGTCATCTCCCTCGAACCATCAACACTGGAAATGCCGATTTGATCCTAAAGTCGCAACACCAACACTGGGCTGAAATGACAGAACACCCCTCCACAAGGTGACGAAAATAGCCCGCCCAAATACGTGGGGAGAAACATCCTACACCACATCTGCAGTACCATTACAACTCCTCGATGGCCAATTGATAACAAGCGCTAAACATCGTATAAAAGTGAGTAGGAAAGAAATGAAGGCATAAGCTTCAAGGGAATCAAATTGCACGACGAGGAATCAAGAAGGGAAGTGCTCCTAACAGCCCTATAGCCTCTCGAAGATAAGAACATATGTCTCTGTACCGATCTGCAAGACTCTACTAGACTTGCTCATGACTCGTGAGACCTAAGTGAACCTAGAGCTCTGATACCAAGTTGTCACGACCCAAAACCCATTATAGGTCGTGATGGGCCCCAACGTCGTTGTTAGGCAAGCCAATGGTGAACTACCAACTTAATTGTTCATTTTATTATTTTCAAAATCATGAATCTTATTAGATAGAAAGATCGATGCAGCAAAAATCGTAGATACGTATGATTTAAGTAAAATATAAAGTAAAAATGTCTTAATGGTAAGCAGAATCATAAACAAATTCTAGAACACCCCAAAATCCGGTGTTACAAGTGCATGGGCATCTATTAGGAAGTAAAATAACAATACAACATCTGTCTGGAATACAAGATAGATAGGATAATGTAAATAATTATGATGGAGGCTCTGTACGTTGCGGATCGTAATATGGGATACAACTCACCATAAAGTCCCCGCAATAGATGCATCTTTGCTCCCAAGAGACCACCAGAAATATATACTTGCACAATAGGTGAAGAAGTGTAGTATGAGTACGTAAATCAACGCGTACCCAGTAAGTATCTAGCCTAACTCCGGAGAAGTAGTGACGAGGGATCGACATCGACGCTTACTAGTGGTCCAATAAATCATGTTTAGTTGAAAGTAAACAAGTATGAAGCATGGTAATTAAATACTGAAAACAAATATAGGTACATGATACGATCCTCATTTGAACAGTAAACATAAGTCCTCAAATATAGGTTACCTCCTCCAATGGAGTATATAATATGGTCCCTACCAGATAGGTCATCACAACTCAAGTCAAGAAAACTCACGGATACACTGGCTTCTTGTCAAATATTACGCACGATTCTGGAGAGGAAAACAACCCGATCCCATAAAGTATTTCATTAAGTTACCGAGGCGAATGGCCCGATCCCAAAAGAGTGTGTTACATGATACCGCCGAGGCGAACGACCCGATCCCATAAGAGTGTGTTACAATATCCTGCCGACGCGAACGGCATGATCCCATAAGAGTATGGTACATAATCATGCCGAGGCGAATGACCCGATCCCATAAGAGTGTGTTACAATATCATGCCGATGCGAACGACCCGATCCCATTAGAATAAGGAGCTTTAACGGGTCCTTGACCCCACTCACGAATATACGTGTGAGTTATGAAATTTAAGAAAACATTTCGATGAACACGCACAACGTGAGAGAAATTCGTAAGGGAAGCATAATTTTTCATGGCTAATCAAGTAGCTCGTCGAATATCCAAAATAGCGAGTCCATTACTCTATGCGAGTCTAGTCTCATGTCATAATGCGAAATAAAGTAATTAAATAGGCAATGATAACTCAAATAGTACGATTAAAGCATGGCGTGAATCTAAGTCTTTCCGGACATAACCAGGAATTTTAGCATACGCACGGACACTCGTCACCTCATTCGTGTATAGCTCCCACAATATGTAGTATGTAATAAGCATAACACATACGGGGTAATTCCTCCTCACAAGGTTAGGCAAGAGACTTACCTCTCTCCGAAGTTTCATAACTGGCTCCAACGCCTCTCTAGTACCTTAAACCAATGCCCATCGATCGAAACTAGCCAAACAATCAAGAAAACCAATAAAATATACTCCAACATGATAATTAATTAATTTACAATAATTCTCAACTCCGCTCGAAAAGTCAACCCCCGAGCCCACATGCCTGGAATCCAACAAAATTAACAAAATCCGAACATTCATTCAATAACAAGTCCAACTATACTAGTTTCACTCAAATCAGACTTCGAATCGATGTTCGAAACTCGAAAATTCCCTATGAAAATTTAGACAAAAACCCCAATTTTTCTTTCAAAATCATCAATAAAATGCCAAAATCAAAGATAAATTCGTGAAATACAATCAAAACCGAGTAGAAAATACTCACCCCAATCCATGTGGTGAAATCCCTCTCCAAAGTCTCCCAAAACCGATCTCCAAATCTCAAAATATGATAGAAGAACCAAAACCTCAAATTAAATATAGTGTACCCAGGCATTTTTGCATCTGCGATGATAATGGCCGCTTCTGCGGAAAGCACTGGAGGCCCGTCTATTCTCACCTGCGGACAAGGTCTCGATTCTGCGAAATTGCAGGTGCGATAATCGACCCATGCTTCTGTGCGCCCTTCGCTTCTGCGCTCCAAGAAGCCGCATTTGCGCCATCGCAGATGCATTCAAAACGCTGCTTCTGCAATCCTTCCTAACCCAACCTTTACCCGCTTCTGCGATGAATAGCCCGCATCTGCGAAGTCGCTTCTGCGACCAAGATTCCGCAGAAACGGCTACACCAGCACCAAAATTCCTTCAACAGTGAAATCATGAGGCAAAACGATCTGAACCACGTCTGTAACTCGCTCGAGCCACTTGGGACCCCATCCGAATATACCCACAAGTTCCATAACATAACATGGACCTACTTGAGGCCTCATATCACGCATAACAATATCGAAACGACGAATCGCACCCCAAATCGAACTTAATGAACTTTGAATCTTTCAACTTCCAAAACCTGTGCCGAACCTTTTCAAATTAACTCGGAATGAGCTCAAGTTTTGCACACAAATCCCAAATAATGTAACGAAACCATTCAAATTCCCGAAACCACAATCCGAACCTGATAACATCAAAGTCAACTCTCGGTCAAACTTATGAACATTCCAAACCTTCAAATTTCCAATCTCGCCAAATAGTGCTGAAACCTTCTAGAAATATCCAAATACGAATCTGGGCATATGCCCAAGTCCGAAATCATCATACGAAACTATTGGAATCTTCAAATCCTGAATCTGAGGTCGTTTACTCAAAAGTTAAACTTAGGTCAACTCTTTCAACTTAAAACTTACGAATTGAGAATTTTCCATCCGAATCAACTCCGAACTTTTCGGAATTCAATTCTGACCACACGTACTAGTTATAATACAAGAAGTGAAGCTACTCAAGGCCTCAAACCGCCGAACGACGCGTTAGAACTCAAAACGACCGACCGGATCGTTACAGCAATATAAATTGTGTGCGTTGAATCTACAACAGAGTGAGAGTTCTGAATTTCAACCGGTAGTCCCTTCTCTCTCTGTTACTGCATCTTCTTCTCCTCTTTTTTCCTTTTTCCTTTCCCCTTCTTCATTAGAGAGTTCCATTTATTTGTCTTTTAATGTCCCTATTGTTCTGATTATGTTTGCAAATTTGGTTCGTTATTTTTTTGGGTCTTACGTGCCTTGCTATGTAAAGTTTTGCTTTTGGCGCTTTCTTTATTTTGCAGTTCATTGTTCTCCGGGGTAGGTGTTTTTGGTGAGTGAGTAACTGTATTATGAATATTTTTGCTTTCTAATTGCAACTTTACTGTTCAAATTTGTCTAATTGGTTTGCCTAATCAAATCACTTATTTTCTCTTTCCAAGTTTCAGAAATCTCTCTCTACGTCAAGTCTCGGTTCTCTCCCTCAACATTCTGAACAAAGCTAATCTACCCATTTATGCCTTCTAATTTTAACTGCTTCTTGAATATGTTTAACTATTTTTAGTGAAACACTTTACTTATTCTCTTTTTATCGTGTTGGTTAATTCCCTATTTGGTTATTTATACCTTTGTAGTAGAGATGTGGTCGAGGCCAGATCAAGGGCCTGCAACAGTAGTCGCTCTTGAAACTTGTATTGGTTCATTTACACTTGACATACTCTTTGTCTACAACCTTTTGTTTTAGTTTATTTATGAAGCTTTTAGCGAAATGGATTTATTACTGTTGGTGAAGCCTTTCAACTGTTAGAGAGATTTATTTTTGCCTATTCACTGGAAAGAGAACTACGAGATGCCAAAATTCCGTAATGCTTCAATCGTATTTAAAGAGGAAAAGATTTATAAGTTTAATTCAGTCAACTAAGATTCAAAGCATTGAAATGGCAATAAAGTAAGTAGAGTGGGGGCGATATTTATATATTGCTTGAGTACATATATCCATTATTGCTTTCATTTACGAACTTTTTTATAGCTTTCATCAGCCATATTGTTAGATAAATGTTAGCCATCTGTTAAGTCTAATTATTTTTGTCTTAGTTTTAGGTGGAAATGAATTGATTGACTGCTGAACACACAATTGAAGAAAACAAATGAACAAGGGCTGGAGCGGGGTCTGAACTCTCAAGTGATCTTTTACATCTCATTTCAGTGGTCATATAATGCTTTTCTCTTGATCATTCTCAAATGTTATTTGCATGGGTAAATGTCCTTTTCCATGTTTTCCATGTTGACGTGGGGCGTAAGCCCATGAATCTTTAATTTTTAAAATTTATGAATGAATAATATAGCATTATAACAAACATAAATATAAAAGATACATTAAAAGTTCGTGAATACTAAAAAGAATTAAAGAAACTCATATAAAATAAAACATCTAGCATGTTTTATAAGTATAAATAATATAGTGCTTTAAAGTTACTATAAAATATAAATTTACTATAATGTTTTAACTTTCAAACGATTAAAAATCATAATTTCTTAAAAGATATTATCAAACCATATTTTACCTCTTTAAAAGTAAATACTCAATAAATTTTATCAATACTGTAATTTAAAATATTACTCATTCATAATAAATATAAAATTATTTTTAAAGAATAAAATAATAAATATATGATGATTTAGTGAGACATAGAACTCTATCAAGTAAAGATATATATTTTGGTTCTCTATTTTCAGAAGAAATATTCAAATGATATTCACCCTCACGATGTTCTCAATTAGTAAATATGCAATACTATTGGTTTGTTATTTGAGTTATTCACATTTTTCGTATTCCTATACATAAAGAACTTTAATCATTCATTTATTGAAGAATTTTGAGGGTTAACAGTGCTAATTAATGAATTCAACACATGATTTGCATATGAACTTTGGGGCAAGTCCCAAGCGTTGAGCATTAGGCGTGTTTAGGACGTAAGTCGGGCGCTTGGGAGCGTAAGTCTCATAGAACTAAGAACCATACATGAGTCTCAAGGCATTTTGATAGTGCCCCGCTTCGGGGCGAGTTCCAAAAAAGCCTTTTAAAACACGGATCTGCAAAATTATTTCAATCCTAGAATAACCGATGTACTTTGTGCAATATCAGGCAATCTGTTTCGGCAAGTTAACTGTGCAAATAACTTTCCTTTCTTGATAACCACCTTAACTAACCTTTATACTCTTAACACTTTTGTGGGACATTTTAAGCTATTGAGTTATCTAGGATTTGTCTAAAGAGTGTTATGGTAGAGGTCCTTGACAAAGGAGTATACATGTTTATCATAAAACTAATAGAATAGGTACAATGCAGTGTGCCAAACTTCTAATTTTGCATTAAGTAATATAGATCTAAAATTTTGCATTTAAGTAATATAGATTTAACTTTTATCTAATGGACATGTCGTAAACCTCATTTCTCTATTTTAGTTTTTGGGATGGGCCCGTATTTAGCACTCTGGAGAATTTGCATCTATATCCAGTTTTTGGGTCACAATTTAACTTATACCCACTATGCAAAAATAATTGCAAGCGTACCCACTTTTCGGGTAACTTCAGACATACAGGCCTGAAGTAGCAAGAATTTATGTCTGAAGTTTGAACTTCAGAATTGTTTGCCTGAAATGTGATCTTATCAAAGTAAAACTTCAGATATTTTCGTCTGAAGTTTGGCCTGACTTGCAAAATCAATCAAAACAATTTCAGTTCGTAGTGCAAACTTCAGACAAATTAGTCTGAAGTTCTTCATTTTGTAGTGCAAATTTCAGATAAATTAGTCTGAAATTCTTCATTTTGTAGTGCAAACTTCAGACAAATTAGTCTGAAGTTCTTCAGTTTGTAGTGCAAACTTCAGACAAAATCAGCTTGTTATATTTGAACTTCAGATAATTTTTTCTGACATGATAGTTGCAAACTTCAAACAAAATTTAACCTGGTAATGTCTGAAGTTTGTCCCTGCAATCCCAAATTTCAGTTGATGCTTCTTCGAGTTTAGACAATAAATTCTTGTTTTATTATTTACGTACTTTGTGTTGGGGTACAAACTTCAGACAAATTAGTCTGAAGTTCTTCAGTTTGTAGTGCAAACTTCAGACAAATTCAGCTTGTTATATTTGAACTTCAGATAATTTTTTCTGACATGATAGTTGCAAACTTCAGACAAAATTTAACTTGGTAATGTCTAAAGTTTGGCCCTGCAATCCCAAACTTCAGTTGATGCTTCTTCGAGTTTTGACAAAAAAATCTTGTTTTATTATTTACGTACTTTGTGTTAGGGTGCAAACTTCAGACAAATTAGTCTAAAGTTATTCAATTTGTAGTGCAAACTTCAGACAAAATCAGTTTGTTATATTTGAACTTAAGATAATTTTTCCTGGCATGATAGTTGCAAACTTCAGACAAAATTTAACCTGGTAATGTCTGAAGTTTGTCCCTGCAGTCCCAAATTTCATTTGATGCTTCTTCGAGTTTTGACAATAAACTCTTGTTTTATTATTTACGTACTTTGTGTTGGGATGTATTAATGTTTGAGAGGCAGTGGCGAGTCTTTCTTTCTTCTTGATTTGTCGCTTTGTCCAATTTTCAGAAACGATAACATGTGTAGCTTACATGATAACATGTTTGAGAGAGAAAAGAAGAAGAAGAGGAAAAGAAGAGGAGGAAGAAAGGAGCGCATAGGTCGCATGATCTGAAGTTGTCAAAATTAGGATATAAGTTAAATAATTTTAAAAATATGGGTATAGGTTAAATGGGGGCGACCAAATAGGGTGCCCCATGCAATTTTTACCTCTAATAACCACTAATATTTAGAAAATGCATGAAAACAAAATAAATTACATTGTTAACAACTTATTAGTACTTTTTAAGGAATACTTCAAAAAATATAGTTCTAAAAGAATCTGCTTAACTTCTCACATTATATTTAATTTTAATTTAAAAATAATTATTTTATAAATTCACTAATGTTCTTTAACAACCGCGCTTAGTTCACTAGTTACTCAATACTTCTAGATACACTGAACAAGCAGCGAATCACTTTATTGTCATAAGAAGGATAAATCAGTTTGCACAGCATTGAAAAGTTTGAAATGAAAAAGCTCATTCACTACTGCTATAATTCAGAGTGTGTAGATGAAGCTTACATGTAATAAGCTCTTCCCTTAAAATGTAGAACTTATTAGATCATGAAAGATCCTAAGAGACCTCTATAATGAACTTGCAATTAGTCGTTCTGTTTCATATTTTATGTGAAACTATTTTATTGTTAGTATATTTCAAAGAAGGATAATACTTGTTTGTATTCACAAATAATTCAACTTTAAAATATTCATTTAATTTTATCCTTAATTTCATAATTACAGCCACAGAAATATCATGACAGCTTAAACCCACAAATTCTAAATGATTTCCTTGTTCTTAAAATTTTTATCTAGTCAAACGTACACCTAAGAGTAAGAGAGATGTTTTTGACATATAGGTTGAGCATGTATTACAATCATCACTATTCTCTTCTGATTTGTCTTTTTTAAAATCAAGTTTTGAAAGTGCTACGTCTTTATCAATTTTATTTATTTACTTTGAGATGTCCTATATTTGAGATGTTCTAGATGTTGGATTATATATCGCGGTGGAAGTAATTTCGTATCATATTCACGTGTAAATTAAACAATTAGCACATACGGAGATTTCAAGGGTTACCTCTTGAAGCGTGAACAAAGCTCCTCTATCACGTGAGCCTCCAATTCCACAGCAACTCAATAAAATCTCAATCACATGCACGATCATGATCTCCGAATGTTCCACGGTCTTTTATTGTGTTACCCAAATAATATCTGGAAAATAGCAATTTCGTGTCGGCGAAATTTCTAGGAAAAAGAGGCTGAAATTCGGCCACCTTGTTCTACCCCTCTAGGTGAAAACCCTTATGTATATATAGCACAAGTTTTAAGGGTTAAAACCCTTTTTCAAAACCTGTTAGGTTTTCTTTTCCACCAGAAAAAGGATTCCTTTATTTTTTACTATTATTTAGGCACAGCAGGGACTACCAAATTTAATTAACAAGGCTTCTAATTGTGGAATTAATTTCTAATTTTTGAAATTAATATCTACCATAATTAATTACGAATTATTACACTAAAATTTCGTAATTGCACTTCTTATTTAATTTCGAAATTTATCCATTAAATCTTATTTAACTCCCCATGTTAAGATTCATATACTAATCAATTAAGTTAAATTACTGACAATTTATTGATTATGTCCTTTAGACTTTCGCTTAACTTATTTCATGTGTTGGATACAAAATCCACCGGCCGGGTTTACACATGAAAACTTATAAGCTTTCATAAAGGTGTATCATCAATCTTTAAATCGAGACATGGATTCCATCAATTAACTATTACTTCGCCAATGTATATTATTATTATCCAATTTACCATGCATATTGACCCACGAAAGGATCTTACCTTTTAATAAATCAAAACAATAATAATATACACAACTAATAATAATTATATCAAGATTAAGAGTATAAGTACATTTAATGGCTAGAGAGTTTATTTTATTAAGTCAGTATAAAATACTTATCTCTACTTGGTCCATTCAATACATACAGCACAAGAATTTGAAATTAAACTATTCTCATAATCAAGATAAATTATATTTAATCTTGTGCTACAATCATCCATGATGGTTTGTCCAATTCCATCATTAAATTGTGAACTCAAACTTTATACTTATAAGAACCGATAATTTAATCTTTCATGTATAAGCTAAACTCTATACACTAAATCATCTACTATATAAGCAAAGGACATAGACTAATATATGATCTATTTAAAACTTTATTAAAATAGAATAAATAATTATTTCATAATAAATACTATATCTAAACCAAGCTCATGGTAAATAGTATATATCCCAACAATCTCCCACTTAGACTTTTAACCATGACAATTGTTAGAATATACTATATCCAATGCATGGTTAATAGTATATGCCCCAACAATCTCCCACTTAGACTCATAACCATGCATCTACAACTTTCTTAGGTATTCTTTTTACATGACAATTAAAAGTCTTCACCAAATAAGGTTTTGTTAAAGAATCTTGCCAAGTTATATTCTGATGCAATATTTGTCCAGTAGTTCTTTGCCGTCATTATCTAGTTTGGTATTAAACTCTTTAGGGATCCTGTTACCAAAACTATCCCAAGAGTGTACATCGAACTATGATTTCCTTAGTATTCTCCCACTACGACGAAGTACTACTAATATTAAATTCATTACCTTACGGTATTGAAATATTAGCGACTTCTTACTATAGTGTTGTATACGGTTAAAACCGAGCCCACCCAATTTTTCTATCTGACCGGGACCAGGGAACTGCATCGAAGGTCGGCCTCGTAGTGGATCAGACCAAGGTACGAGGACAAGGTACCAAGTTCGAGATTCGAGCTACCTGTCGAGATCGAGGCCAGCAGCGATCGAGACCGAATAAGACAATAATCGAGCGAGATCGAAGATAACATAATAACTGAAAGAAGAAATATCCGTGACTGGCCGAAGATCGTGGCAGAAATCTCAGAATAGATCAAATCAGGAACGGTTAATTAGCTAATTATGGGGTTTTCTTCTGTAATTAGAGTTATACCATAAGTAGAATTCCTCTACTATATAAAGGGGAGTATTAACCATTTATAAGACACATTGTTCTCGCATAAAAAAAGCCAATATAACGCTCTCTCTTTAGCTTATACTTTCTTGTTCAGCAGCTTGCTTTATTTTTAACTATTTTGGTATCAATCAGTTCGAGGGCACCCTAGCTTGAGGGTTAAATTCTGTTTCAACACTGGTTCGCTTTACTTTCTAGTTCATCTCTATTATTAATCTTCATATTTATCAATTAATATTAAGTGAAATCGCATATTCTTAGAACCATATTATAAGTTTAATTGTTATCCAATTTTAAGGGTAAACAGTTTGGCGCCCTCCGTGGGGCTAAGGATAATAGTGATTTCTTAATACTGATTCCGGTAACACACACTGCTTTACACTTGTTCTCGTAAGAATTTTTATTTTCGGGATAAACATGTCAAACTCACAAGCAACACCTACACATGGTGACAACGGCCTCGAATTTCACGGGGAAAATGATAATATAGCCGCCCCAAGAATCGAGGTGCCTCAGGCTGACCTCGATGAAGCACCAATTGCAAATCTCGTCGATGTTAGTTCACATGTCGCCCTAAATACAAATTTGGGCGTTGATCCCGAAGGTAGCGTACTAAGGGAAGTTCGATCAGGTGGTCGAGGTACGCAGGGCGGAGAAGATGGTGAATTTAGCCTCCAATTGATATTCGAAATGTTACAGGCTCAACAAGCCTCTATAGCACAACTACAAAATCAACACCGAACACCGAGTAGGATCGAACCAGAAGTCGTCCAAAGGACCGAGCCTGTGCCGGAAAGGTCGAACGCCAACGAATCAGGGACTGACCCCGCCATTATGAAAATGCTCGAGGATCTCACTAAACGGATTGAATCGAGAGAAAAGAAAATCGAGGAAAATGACAAGAAAGTAGAGACATACAACTCCCGGGTTGACCAAATACTGGGGGCACCGCCGATTCTAAAGGGTATAGATTCAAAGAAATTCGTACAGAAGCCTTTCCCTCCAAGTGCGGCACTGAAACCCATTCTGAAGAAATTCTGAATGCCAAAAATTCCTAAGTACAATGGGACTACCGACCCTAATGAGCATGTCACTTCTTATACATGCGCAATAAAAGGGAATGACTTGGAAGACGATGAGATTGAATCTGTTTTACTGAAGAAATATGGAGAAACCTTGTCGAAAGGAGCAATGAGATGGTACCACAATTTGCCGCCTAATTCCATCGATTCCTTCGCCATGCTCGCAGACTCCTTCGTAAAGACACATGCCGGAGTAATAAAGGTTCAAACTAGGAAGTCGGACCTCTTCAAGGTAAAACAAAAAGACAATGAAATGTTGAGGGAATTCGTATCTCGGTTCCAGATAGAATGCATGGAACTACCTCCGGTCACAGACGATTGGGTTTTTCAAGCCTTTACTCAGGGTTTAAATGAACGAAGTTCGGTGGCATCACGACAGCTAAAGTAGAATTTAATTGAATATCCGGTGGTAACCTGAGTCGATGTGCATAATCAGTACCAGTCAAAGATCAGGGTTGAGGACGATCAATTGGGGACCCCTTCCGGTTCCGTTTATCGAAACAGGCTCATCGGTAGAACTCAAAGGGATATCGACAGAGAACCCCGGTCGAACAGAGATCGGTATCAACCATACAATGCAGATCGTAGAAACAACGGCCCGGGATGAAATTCCATCCGAAATGATCGAAGGAACGATCGAGGACAGAGCTCTCGAGGGCTCATGAGCAAAAGTGGCTTCGATAAACATGTCGATCCCACAGAATTACCATGATTATCAGAATACAACTTCAGCATCGACGCATCAGGTGTTGTGTCAGCCATTGGGAGAATCAAATATACTACATGGCCTAGACCCCTACAAACTGATCCATCCCAAAGAAACCCCAATCAAATATGCAAATAACATGCTACACATGGTCATAGAACCAAAGAATACAGACAACTAAGGGAGGAGGTGGCCCATCTATTCAACGAGGGTCACCTTCGAGAATTTTTGAGCGACCGAGCTAAAAACCATTTCAGAGACAGGGATGTAAACAGGAAAAAAAAGCAAGAAGAGCCATAGCACGTGATTCACATGATCATTGGTGGGGTCGATATTCCACAAGGGCTCGTGTTCAAACGCACTAAAGTATCAATCACCAGGGAAAAACGAACTCGAGACTGTGCCAGAAGGCACTTTATCATTCGATGACGAGGAAATAGAAAGGATCTCACAACCCCACAATGATGCTTTGGTAATCTCTATCCTTATAAATAGAATTCAGGTTAAATATTTTTTAATTGATCTAGGAAGCTCGGCCAATATTATTCGATCGAGGGTCGTGGAGCAGTTCGGACTACAAGATCAGATCATACCCGCAGCTCGGATTCCCAATGGCTTCAACATGGCGAGTGAAACAACTAAAAGTGAAATCATCCTACCAGTAAATGTAGCCAGAACTATTTAAGAAAAAAAGTTCCATGTGATCGAGGGCGATATGAGATACGACGCACTACTCGGAAGACCCTGGATTCACAATATGAGGGCAGTCTCATCGACCCTTCACCAAATACTGAAGTTCCCAACACCGTATGGAGTAAAAATGATGTATGGGGAACATCATGCTGCCAAAGCGATGTTCGCGGTCGACGAAGTAATACCGGTATCGGCGCTTTCATCAATAAAGGGATCGGAGTCCAAAGGGAAACAGGAAGCTAAATAGCAACCACAACCACCAGCCTCGACTCAGTCGGAGAAGCAGGTAACGGACGAGGACACTGGATCCTTCGATCCTTAATAATCCTCGAGGATTCAGACGCCACCAAATCGATAGTCGAAGAGCTGGAGCATGTCATACTGATCGAGCATCTACTCGATCGAAAGGTATACTTGGGTACGGGGTTAACCCCCGAGCTCAGGGGAAGACTCATTAAATTTCTTATCAATAATATGGATTGTTTTGCTTGGTCCCACCTAGATATGACAGGAATCCCGCCATAAATAGCTACATATTGACTGAGCTTGGACCCAAAGTTCCGCCCGGTAAAACAAAAGAGGAGGCCCCGGTCCGAGGTAAAACATGCATTCATCAAGGACGAGGTATCCAAACTTCTCAAAATAGGATCCATTCAGGAAGTAAAATATTCCGAATGGTTAGTAAACGTAGTCGTAGTCCCTAAAAAGGGAAATAAACTTAGAATGTACGTAGACTATAAAGATTTAAACAAAGCATGTCCTAAAGACTCTTTTCCTCTGCCGAATATCGATCGCATGATCGATGCCACGGCCGGCCACGAGATCCTTAGTTTTCTCGATGCCTACTCCGGGTACAATCAAATACAAATGAACCCGGAGGATCAGGAAAAGACTTCATTCATCACTAAGTACGGCACCTATTGTTATAATGTAATGTCGTTTGGACTAAACAATGCTGGTGCCACTTATCAATGTTTAGTAAATCGAATGTTCGAAGAACAAATAGGTAAATAAATGGAGGTTTATATTGATGATATGCTAGTTAAGTCCCTGCGAGCTGAGGACCATTTGACACATTTGCAGGAGACCTTCGATATACTAAGGAAATACAACATGAAACTCAACCCGGAGAAATGTGCATTCGGGGTCGGCTCGGGCAAGTTCATCGGCTTTATGGTATCAAATCGGGGGATCAAAATCAACCTCGATAAGATCAAGGCAATCGAAGACATCACAGTCGTGGACAATGTTAAGGCCGTACAAAGATTAACAAGGCGCATAGCCTCCATAGGCCGATTCATCTCGAGGTCTTCAGATAAAAGCCATAGGTTCTTCTCGCTGCTCAAAAAGAAGAACAATTTTGCATGGACCGCGGAATGCCAACAAGCATTGGAATAATTAAAGCGGTACCTCTTGAGCCCGCCACTGCTTCATACTCCAAAAGCGGACGAGCAACTTTACTTGTACTTAACAGTCTCGAAAATCGCGGTAAGTGGGGTCCTAGTTCGAAAAGAGCAAGGTACGCAATTTTCTGTTTACTATGTTAGTCGAACTTTAGGTGAGGCTGAGACTCAGTACCCACGCTTAGAAAAATTTGCGCTTGCCCTAACAAGCGCCTCTAAGAAATTAAAACCATATTTTCAGTGTCACCCGATTTGTGTGGTGACTACTTATCCCCTTCGCAATATTTTATATAAGCCCGAACTTTTGGGCCAATTGGCCAAATGGGCCATCGAGATCAGTGGGTACCATATCGAGTATCGACCCCGAACGGCCACCAAGTCTCAAATCTTAACGGACTTCGTGGCCGACTTAACGCCATCCCTCGTACTCGAGGTAAAAAAGGAACTATTATTAAAGTCGGGTACATCATCGGGGGTGTGGACCCTCTTCATAGACGGCGCTTCGAACGTGACGTGGTCCGGACTAGGAATCATTTTGAAGCCACTCGCGGGTAATATAATTAGACAAGCTATCAAAACTTCCAAGTTAACTAACAATGAGGCCGAGTATGAGGCCATGATTGCAGGTCTAGAGCTAGCTAAAGGTTTGGGAGCAGAGGTCAGCGAGGCCAAATGTGACTCCCTGCTTGTGGTAAACCAAGTCAACAGAACCTTCGAGGTTCGAGAAGATCAAATGCAGAGGTATTTGGACAAACAATAGGTGACTCTACATCGGTTTAAAGAATGGACCCTACAACATGTGCCTCGAGAACAAAACAACGAGGACGATGCACTTGCAAATTTGGGGTCATCAGTCGAAGACGACGAGATTAGCTCAGGGACTGTCGTACAACTTTCAAGGTCAGTAAGCGAAGAAGGCCACACCGAAATAAACTCCGCAAGTCTAACCTGGGATTAGAGGAACAAATATATCAAGTACCTAAAGAACGGGAAGCTTCCATCGGATCCTAAAGAATCGAGGACTCTACGTACGAAGGTTGCATGATTCACATTGGCTGAAGATGGAATACTATATAGAAGGATGTTCGATGGACCATTGATAATATGTTTGGGACCAGGAGATACCGATTACGTCCTACGAGAAATCCACGAGGGCACCTGTAGAAATCATTCCGGTGTCGAATCATTGGTTCACAAAGTCATCAGAGCAGGATACTATTGGGCCGATATGGAAAAGGATACAAAAGCGTTTGTTCGAAAGTACGACAAATATCAAAGGTATGCGCCGATGATTCACCAACCCGGATAGCAACTCCACTCAGTCTTATCCCCATGGCCATTCATGAAATGGGTAATGGATATCGTCGGCCCTCTACCATCGGACCCAGGTAAAGCTAAATTTATTTTGTTTATGACTGACTATTTCTCTAAGTGAGTTGAAGCACAGGCTTTTGAGAAAATTAGAGAGAAAGAAGTCATAAACTTCATCTGGGACCACATTATATGCCGATTCGGGATGCTTGCCGAGATCGTATGTGACAATGGAAAGCAATTCATAGGCAGCAAAGTGAGAAAGTTTCTCGAAGATCACAAAATAAAAAGGATCCTGTCAATGCCATATCATCCTAGTGGGAACGGACAGGTCGAATTGACAAACAAGACCATCATTCAAAATCTAAAGAAAAGATTGTACGACGCTAAGGGAAAATAGAGAGAGATATTGCCCGAAGTCCTTTGGCCGTATCGAACAACGCTAAAATCCAGTACGGGGGCAACACTGTTCTCTTTAGTATATGGCGCTGAAGCTCTAATCCTGGTTGAAGTCGGCGAACCCAGCTTCAGGTTTCGATATGCAACGGAAGAGTCAAATCACGAGGCTATGAATACAAGCCTCGAATTACTAGATGAAAAACGGGAAGCCACCCTCGTTCGATTGTCCGCACAAAAACAACGGATCAAAAGGTACTACAATCAAAGAGCCAATCTTCGACACTTTAAAATCGGGGACTTGGTTCTTAGGAAGGTCACCTTCAATACTCGAGACCCAAATGAAGGATAACTTGGCCCAAACTAGGAGGTACCGTATCAGGTCCTCGATATCATCGGAAAGGGATCCTACAAACTTGGCATGATGAACGATGATCAATTACCAAATAATTGGAACATATCACTCCTCAAACGATATTACTGCTAAGGTACGACCTTCTATAATTTCATTTAGATTTTATACTAATGATTTGCAGGTGTTCAATCGAAGACATCAAAGGATTCTTCAAACACAAAGTCCTTAGGTCTGAAAGTACGTGTTGCACTCTTTTTCCCTTAGACCTATTTTTGTCTCAAATGGGTTTTTTCCGGTGAGGTTTTCAGCGAGGCAACCATTGTTCGTGCTAACTTAGAGCAATTCAACAGTATCCGAGGCTCCTTTACAATCAACCTCGAATACTGGGGAGCATCACCCTCGGATAGTTACAAGAAAAATACTTCGTGCCGACAGGGTCTCGATAGGTAAATTTTGTAAGGGTCAAACAATCGAACGAACCATGCCCATGTAGATTACTCGAGCCCTAATGGCAAACATGTACGCATGTTAATCTATTGAAAAAAGTATTTTCCCTTTCCTTAGAGAAATTTTACTTTACAATGCCGTGATTGTGATCTATTGTGGAAACTAGCTTAAGGGCCGGTCACAACTAAAGTTCGAACAATTGACCCCGCACTCGGGGACCACCATCCAAAAAATCGATATGATCGAATTACTAAAACCTCGAGATCGTAAGACCTTAAAAGGGCAACCCTTGATTTTATAGGACCCCACTCGGGGACTGATACTTCGAACAAGTTCGAAGTATAATAGGGGAACAAGACCAAAAGGCGAATCCAAAGCTAAAGGCTACGGCCAAATTAAAACGGTTCAGAGATGTCCGATTTTCGTTATAAAACAGGCCTTCGAATACTTTCATAAACCGGTCAAAAAGACTACCCTCGACTGAGTTACTAAGGGTCTCGATAATATTGACCCTCGAAAACCCTAATGGGTAGAAAGTCGTTCGAACTCTCAAATAAATTCTCTATTTTATGCTAAGGCATTACGAAATAAAGGGTCTCGATAATATCGACCCTTGAAAACCCTAATGGGTAGGGAATCGTTCAAACTCTCGAGCAAATCCCTTATTTCATGCTAAGGTACAACATATTTTATATGATTAAACAATAAACTTTTCAAGCCAAAAAGGGGGAGAAGGGGGAGAAAGCCATTCTTTTTACTATGGCCGTATCAGCCTAATTCAAGAGCCTAAATGACCATTTTATTTTTGAGTTCGAGAAATCATTCTCACTCAATAAAAACCTAAGGGTCACCCTATTCCGAGTTCAAGTAAGTACTCACTCGATTAAGACTACACTAGTCCGGCTTCGATGAAGTTGCCTAAGCCTCGACTTTATGAGCAAAATTTTCATAAAGTATGAATGAAACGGGATTTTCACGAGGCAGAAAATAGAATAAAGACAAGTCAAAGAAAGAAAGGATTTTTTATATTTACGAAGATATTTACAAGGACCGATCAGGGTCCCGCACAAAAAATATCAAAAAAGAAAAAGCTTAAGATTCCTAATTTTCCTCAGGGGTAAATTCTTCTCCATCGAGGTCCTCCCCATTCTCGGACCCGCTCTTACTGCCATCATCATCATCATCATCGGAAGAGGCCAGCGCTCCAGCATTAGCTTCAAGCTCTTTAGCCTTTATTATCTCGTCGGTAAGATCAAAACCTCGAGCGTGGATCTCCTCGAGGGTCTCCCTCCGAGATTGGCATTTGGCTAGCTCAGCAATCCAATGTGCTCGAGTTTGAGCAATCTCGACTACCTCTCTCGCTTGGACTTGAGCGGCTTCAGCATCGGCCTGGTAGACGGCCACGATCTTGGCCTTTGCCTTTTCGACTTCAGATTTGGCCTTTGCAAGTTTGGAAGCCAACCGAGCCTCAAGCTCCTCTATTTTCTTTGCTTGAGCCGAGCTCTTCTCCTTCATGCCTCGAAGTTGACTTTTGACCGATGACAATCGGGCTCGAGCAGTCTCATTTTCTGCAGCAAAGCGGTCCATACCTTCTTTCCACCCCAAGGCCTCTGCCTTCATCATGTTGACCTCCTCGCAGAACTGCTTGATCCTCTCGACCTTTGTTGCAGCTGTGAGATTGAAATGTTAGCCACCGTTCCCGAATCGAGCCCATGAGCTTTTAAGATTTTCATTACATTCTCGATCAGGTCGGTCTGATCTTTGTGAGCCGTGGCCAACTCGGCTCGGAGGTCCTTGAAATTTTCCTCTTTTTGCCCACCGAGAAGGTTGAGGGAATTCCTCTCCTCGGTAAGCCTTTGAATGTCGGCCTCGTACCGACACAACTCAGCTAGAGATCGAGAAAATGCTTCCCGATGAAGCGCTAATGCCTACGCAGAAAGAAGAAAAAAAGTTAGACAGGAAGAGAAAAATGAACATAAGGGTAATACCAACAAGGGGAGTTAAGGCTTACTCGATTCAAAGCTTGTTGCGCTTAGTTGAAAAGGCTCGATGCCTCGCCCGAGTCCTTCCTCGAGACCTCCAAGTCGCTCAGACTGATAGCATCTTCGACCCCAGTAAAGTAATCACGGAAGCGGTCCTCCCTTTCATGGGCTCCTTCGATGGAGGGGGTCTTCAAGGCCCGAGCCTCTTGCATCATCTCCTCATAAAACGAGGGGAGCAGCGAGGAACCTCCAATTTCTATTGCCCCAATTGTATCACCTGGGGCGTTCTCTCTATCTCGATGGGCCTCGAGACCAACCCTTACAGCCGTACCCACCATTGGCTCATTATGGTGGGAGGCATCTTCAATCCTCGATGACTCGGGGAATTCTCCCAAGTCTCTTCCCGAGACCTCCTCATATCGAGATGGAGTCTCTGCAGCCTTCACCGATTCAGTGGCCTTTGGGGCCTCGGTACTCATTCCCACTCGAGCCACCAATCCGAATTCATCTTCTTCCTCTTCTTCGTCTTTCTCAATTAAACGCCGAATAGAGTCTTCGGTCAGAAGGATGATGTTCTTCTTCTGCTTACGACCCGCATTCTTCTTAGGTTCTAGATCCTCGGAGGTTGAGGTCTTTTTTCTCTTTTTGTCCTTCACCGGTTTCGGTGCCGGGATCGAAGTCACCTCCTCACCAGATAGGGGCCTCATGACAGCATCTTTGCCAAGGCCTACATGAAAGAAAATTAAGTATGAAATGCTTTAACAAAATCATCATAGACGTGGAAAAGGGGCTTACCATGATTTTTGGCCTCCCATCGGCCCTTTGATAAATCGCGCTAGGAGTGCTCGCCATACGTAGAGGTCGAGGCCAGGTCCCGAACCCATCTCTCGAGGTTAGAAATTACACCGGGTATCCAAGAGGCCTCTACATCACGAAAAAGGATATCGATGAGAAGAAGCAAAGGAGCAAAGCAATAAATAGGAGATAACAGTGGGATTGTACTTACGATTCATATTCCATATCTCAGGAAATGTCATCTTCTCGGCCGGGATTTGGTCGGAAGTCCTCACTCGAACGAACCAGCCCATACGGCCTCGATCCTTGTCCTCGTCTATGCTCAAGAACAACACTTTAGTAGCCCGACGTTGGAGTTTTATTAACCTGCCTCGATAGAGGCGGGGGCTATATAGTCTGATAAGGTGATCGAGGGTGAAAGGAAGCCCCTCGACTTTGCTCACCAAGAATCGGAGCAGAATGACATTTCGCCAAAAGGAAGGATAGATTTGGCCTGGGGTTATTTGATATTGACGGCAAAAATCAACGATGAAGGGGTCGAGGGGGCCCAACGTGAAAGGGTAAGTGTAAACACTTAGAAACCCTTCCACATAAGTGGTGATGTCTTCTTCGGGGGTCGGGACCACCACCTCTTTGCCCTCCCAGCTGTAGCCTTTCTTTACCTGCTTAAGGTATCCCTCAGTTATCGAGCATATGTATCTCGACATTGGCTCGCATCGACCAGGATTCAACGAGGCTTTATAGATCTTGAAGTATGAAGTGAGAATGCACCCCCCGGGAACACACTTCTCAGGGCGCGGCTCCATCGGTGTTTTGTCGCCGGTCGGCCGTGATGAAGAGGCGCTTTCCTTTTGAGGAACCGTTTTTGACGTTTTCACCATTTGGATTTGAAGTTAAAAATAGATGGAGCTAATAAGATTTGGTGTTCTAAGAAGAGGTTAGTAGTGAAAATCGTAGATTTGCAAATGAAGAACTTAGAAGATGTAAAAGACATTGGAGATTAGAAAAGGTTGAAAGAGTGTAAAAAGAGGCCTATTTATGGAATTCATAGTGACGGTTCAAGGGAACTAGTGGCCGACCACCAACTGATACACATTAATAACTTGGGAAACTGTACTGACGGGACGTTTCGGTCACGTCCGTCACTTACGTCATGACGGTGACATCATGGCAGGACGAGGCAAAAATCAAAGGCTCAATTCGTTTCTTGTCATTACACTTTAAAAAATGAGGGGACTATCTGTATACGGTTAAAATCGAGCCCACCTAATTTTTCTATCTGATCGGGACCAGGAAGCTGCATCGAAGGCCCCGTAGTGGATTTGACCAAGGTACGAGGATAAGGTACCAAGTTCAGAATTCGAGGTACCTCTCGAGATCGAGGCCAGCAGCGATCGAGACTAAATGAGACAGACATCGAGCGAGATCGAAGATAACATAATAACGGAAAGGCAAAATATCCGTGACTGGTCAAAGATCATGGCTGAAATCTCGAAATAGATCAAATCAGGAATGGTTAATTAGCTAATCATGAGATTTCCTTCTGTAATTAGAGTTATACCATAAGTATAATTCCTCTACTACATAAAGGGGAGTATTAATCATTTATAAGACACATTGTTCTCGCATAAAAAGGCCAATATAACGCTCTCTCTTTAGCTTATACTTTCTTGTTCATCAGCTTGCTTTATTTTTAACTGTTTTGGTATCAATCAGTTCGAGGGCACCCTAGCTCGAGGGTTGAATTCCGTTTCAACACTGGTTTGCTTTAATTTCTAGTTCATTTCTGTTATTAATCTTCATATTTATCAATTGATATTAAGTGAAATCACGTGTCCTTAGAACCATATTATAAGTTTTATTGTTATCCAATTGTAAGGGTAAACAAGTGTTAAGTGTTCAAACATCACTCCCACTCGATAAAGGCATATTCTGTCTATTAACGTTCTCCCACTACTTAGTTATTTCTTTGCCTAATTCTTGAATATCTAGTTATTTCTTTGCCTAGTTCTTGCCTAATTCCGACGTGTGGGTTTTGATGTTCTTGAATATCTAGTTATTTCTTTGCCTAGTTCCTGTAAAAATAGTTTATTTCTAGGAACATGGTTTATTGAACAGTCCTTATCTAGAAAAATGCATTTGTTTTAACAATTTCCTTATTTTCTTCAGGACAATAAAATAAACCTCCATTCATTTTCTTGAATATTCAATAAACATGTAGCTATCCATTCTTAATTCCAACTTACATATCGGCTTTCCCTCTCAGCACATATGCTGGACAATCCTATATATGAATATGCCGCAGACTGAACTTACATTCAGTCCACAGTTCTATAGATGTCAAGGGTACTAACTTAGAAGGAACTAAATTCAGAATGTAATTTGTAGTTTCTAGGAAATATTCCAAAAACGAATAAGGCAAATCTGAATAACACTTCATTAATCTATCCATTTCCAAAAGAGACTTATTTCTTCTTTCTACCACACCACTTTATTATGGAGTTTACGGTGTAGACAATTGAGATGTGATCCCTTATTCTGATAAGTAACAAAAGAATCCTTTAGAGGGGTGCTTTCCACTACAATCAAATTACAGTAACTTAAAATATTTCCTTGGTGCTTCTCCGTTTCAAGTCTTAATGTGATGACCCAAAAGGTCATCTTACATTTTAGAACTCGAATCTACGTTCTTAAGCCTTAAAATCTCATTTTTACCCTCCTCGATTTGTGTGCGTAGTCTGGGCAGGTTTCCGGAAAGCTTTTATGTTGAAAACTAATAAAAATAAAAACTTTTTCCTTAAAAGTTAATTTTAGTTGACTTCGGTCAACATTTTTGGTAAACGGGCTCGTATCCATGCTTTGACTGTCCCGGTAGGTCCGCATTGAATTATGGGACCTGGGCGTATACCCGGAATAAAATTTGGAAGTCCCTAGCTTGAGTTATGAATTTTTGATGAAAATTAAAAGTTTGGAAATTATTTGTTTTAAGAATTGATTGATGTTTGGCATTGTTAGTATCGGGTTCGTATTTTGGTTTCGGAGCCCGGTACAGGTTCATTATGATATTTAAGACATGTCTGTGAAATTTGGTGAGAAACGGAGTTGATTTGACGTGATTCGGACGTCCAGTTGAGAAGAGAGAAATTTTAAAGTGTTCTTTAGAATTTCATTTGATTTGGTGCTAAATTTAGAGTTCTAGGTGTTATTTTGGATATTTGATTTCGCGAGCAGGTCTGTATGATATTTTTAGACTTGCGTGCATGTTTGGTTTGGAGCCCCGAAGGCTCGGGCTCCATTTGGGCGATGCGCGAGTTGAGTTCAAACCTCAACAAGGCTGCTGGTGCACCAAATCTGGTGTGCCCGCACCTGCGAGCCTTTGGTCGCAGGTGCAAGCGAAAGCCCCGCAGATGTGACCGAGGCCTGGACTTCATTTTTGCGCATATGCAGACTTTTCTCCGCAGGAGCGCGACCGCAGAAGTGGAACCCTATCCGCAGGTACGGCCCCAGTTGGCCCAGTCCCTTTTCGTAGAAGCGCACATCCCGTCCACACATGAGGATGCGCAGGTGTGACCAAAGCACCGCAGGTACAAAGGTCGCTAGGCAGTGAGTATTTAATTCGGACTCCAGCCATTTTTTTTCTCGTTTTTAAAAGGATATGAGGCCTAGGGCGATTTTTCAAAGACATTTTCTTCCCTAAATTATAGGTAAGTGTTCCTTAACTCGTTTCTTTCAATCTTTTACTTCATTTTACTAGAATCCAACCTAAAAATCTAGAGTTTCATGGTAGAATTAGGGGTTAGGGTAGTAACTAGGGATTTCGAAAATTTAGGGATTTAGACCTCAATTTGAGGTCGAATTCCAAAACTAATTATATATTCGGGCTCGGGGATGAATGGGTAAAAGGATTTTGGTCCGAACCTCGGGCTTTGACCAAATGGGTCCGGGGTCGAATTTTGACTTTTTGGAGGAAAATTTAGGAAATTTAAATGTATGCAATGTAATTGATTCCTTTAACAATATTTGATATCATTGAGTCATTTTTGAATAGATACGAGTGGTTTGGAGGTGAATTTCAAAGTAAAAGCTATGATTGAGAATTAAGTGGCCTTCGGAGCGAGATAAGTGTTGTGTCTAACCCTGACTTGAGGGAATTAGGAACCTTAGATTATTTTCTAAGTGAAATTCATGTGAGCGGTGTATATGTGAGGTGACGAGTACTTATGCGCCGCCAATTTACATGTTTTCCATGTTTCTTCCGTTTTCTTATATTGTCTCTTCCTATGCCTAATTGCTACATGTTTATATTAGTGTTGTTAAATTCATCGTCATTATCATGTTTACGGATTTTTTCTGTTGGTAATCGAGTATTTATTTAAAAGTTGAGATTTATATTGTGGAACCAAATATTGAAGTAAGGTTTGTACTTATTATTCTATCTCCCTGTTGATATTTATGCATTGCATTATGGTAAGGGAGAGTGTTAAAGCACGAAGGGTGACGCCGTGCCATATTATGAGTGTAAAAGCACGAAGGGTGATGTCGTGCTGAGTGTTAAAGCACGAAGGGTGATGCCGTGATATATTGTGAGTGTAAAAGCACGAAGGGTGATGTCGTGCCATGATATGAGAGTTAATGCACGAAGGGTGATGCCGTGCCGTTTCTTTTGGTTTTATGGTGAGATTGAGAGTAAAAGCACGAAGGGTGATGTCGTGCATTTTTCCTTACTGTATTCACTATTCCTGTTGATTCATGGTATATTGACTGCCCCGGTGATCATTCTATTGTAGTTCTTTATCTTGTATTCCCCTCAGTATGTTTCCCCTCCCGACGTTTCCTGTTTAGTTCTTCATTCCTGTTATTTGTGTATACACTGTTAAATTGTACAGGTTGATTTGTAGGTGCCTTGCCTTAGCCTCGTCACTACTTCGTCGAGGTTAGGCTCGACACTTACCAGTATATGTGGTCGGTTGTACTGATGCTGCACTCTGCACTTTCTGTGCAAATTTTGATACCGGCTCAGGTTGATCGAGATTTGCTACTGGTCCGCTGTCCGGAGACTCAAGGTAGATCTGTCGGCGTTCACAGACCTTGAAGTCCCCATCTATCTTTTATGTCCTACTGTTTTCTTTCATTTAGACAGTTGTATTTCTTCAGACTATTACTTGTACTGAATTCTAGAATGCTCATGAATTGTGACTCCAGATCCGGGTGGTAGTAAATAATACAGTTTTACGATATTCTGCACTTATTATATTTCATCTTAGTTAATTATTGTTGTCCTACGAAATGTTAGGCGCCATCACGGTCCCGTCGGTGGGAAATTTTGGGTCGTGAGAGTTGGTATCAGAGCACTAGGTTACCTAGGTCTCACGATTCACGAGCAAGCTTAGTAGAGTCTGGAGGATCGGCACGGAGACGTTTGTGCTTATCTTCCAGAGGCTATGAAGTTTAGGAACAAGTTTCACTTCTATTCTTCTTTGTCGTGCAATTTTGCTTTCTCAATACTGATTGAACTCTTCTACTCTTATTCTCTCGCAGATGGCGAGAACACGTACCGCTTCCTCAACTGAGCAGCAGCCAGAGCCTCCAGTGACAGCTCCTATGCGGGGCAGAGGTCGAGGTCGGGGCTGTGCTAGAGGCCGAGGCAGGGGCAAGGCTCAGGCTAGGGCCCGAACAGTAGCCCCAGCAGTGGAGCCTCAGATAGAGATTGACGAGGAGGTTCCAGCCCAGACTGTTCCTGTCGGAACAGCTCAAGTTCTAGAGGGGTTCATTGCTACCCCAGTACTTCAGGACACTTTGGTCCGTTTGGTGGGCCTTATGGAGAGTGTGGCCCAGACTGGTGCATTTCCCATGGCACCAGTAGTCTCTCAGGCTAGAGGAGGAGCCCAGACTCCTACCACTCCCGCTCCAGAGCAGGTAGCTCCCCAGTATCAGGCTCTAGTAGCTCAGCCTGTTGGATTAGTTCAGCCGGTTATTACGGCACAGATCGGAGATGAGCCAGCTATGTCTTTTGAGGCTTTGTGGAGTTTGGATAGGTTTACCAAGCTCTTTCCTGTCCATTGTCAGTGGTGCTCCTTTAGAGGATCCCCAGGAGTATCTTGACAGCTGTCACGAGGTTTTATGGAACATGGGTATAGTGGAGACCAATGGGGGTCGATTTTGCTACATTTCAGATGACTGGTTCCGCCAAAAAATGGTGGAGAGATTATTTGTTGACCAGACCAGCTGGGTCGCCTGCTCTTACTTGGGATCAGTTCTCTCAGCTCTTCATAGAGAAGTTTCTGCCTATCATATTGAGAGAAGAGTGTCGCCGTCAGTTTGAGCATCTCCAGCAGGGCAGTATGACTGTTACTCAGTATGAGACCCGTTTTGTGGATTTAGCCCGTCATGCTATTCTTCTGCTTCCCACCGAGAGAGAGAGAGAGAGAGAGGGGGTGAGGAGGTTTATTGATGGACTTGCTCAGCCTATCAGATTGCAGATGGTTAAGGAGACTGGGAGTGAGATTTCTTTTTAGGCGGTTGCCAATGTCGCCAGACGAGTCGAGATGGTTCTTACTCAGGGAGGTCAGGGGTCTGACAAGAGGCTTCATCATTCCGGTGAGTTCAGCGGTGCCTCATCTAGAGGCAGGAGTATTTTTGGTAGAGGCCATCCTCCCAGGCCATTTCATTCAGCGCTCCAGGCATCCCACGGTGCCTCAGGTGGTCGTGACCCTCAGATGCATTATTCCGACCAACTAGCCTACAGTGCACCACCAGCTCCTATTAGTGCACCTTCACTCCAGAGTTATCAGGGTGGTTATTCAGGTCGACAGGGTCAGCAGTCACATCAGCCGAGGTTATGTTATACTTGTGGTGATCCGAGGCATATTGCTAGATTTTGCCATTGAGCAACGGGCAGCTCACAACATCAGAGTTCTCGTGCCATGGTTCCGGCACCAGTTGCTGCACCACCTGCTCAGCCAGCCAGAGGCAAGGGTCAGACAGCCAGAGGTAGAGGCCAGACTGTTAGAGGTGGAGACCAGCCAGTTAGAGCTCGTCCCAAGGACGTAGTTTAGGGTGGTGAGGCCCAGCCCCGGTTGTCACGCCCCAAAATCGAGGAGCATGACCGGCGCTCAACCGAGTGAACCCGACCGAGCAAGCCTGTTAGATTTCATTCTACCCAAACTCATCCACGAATGGAGATAATACATATTTTCATTAATTAGACAAAATGGTGTTCACGTCTACAATACCAATTCATTTCCAATAGCTTCATCATTTTTAATGTCTCAAATGGACAAGTAATACAACCACTACATAACATATTTTCTTCTTTCCCAACACCAATACACAACCCACACTATGTCTACGGAGCCTCTATGGATAAAGAAGAGTACAATGATAATGCCGGCAATAAGGCCCCGGCTATACCTCAAACGGAATACACAAGGTACAAAAGATACATGACCCCAGGATGAAGTGGGGCTCACCAAGTCAGTTGGGAAAAAGGTGCACTGCTATCACTGATCAATGTATCCTGCTGTGGAACCACCTGCATCCATTGAAAGATGCAGCGCCCCCGAAAAAAGGGATGTTAGTACCGTCGAATAGTACTAGTATGAAAACTAAACACCAATTTAAGAATTTAGAAATACAAGATAATTATGATGAACCAGTGCGACAATAGAATAATATAGATAACTGCTTCAACTATAGCAAGCTTATTAAAAGCTATCAACAACATTTATAGGATTTAAGATGAGATCCTATATAACCATCTTCACACAAAGCGGCCCCGCCGCCTCACCCGATGTATGCAGGTGGAGGTGTACGTACAATACCACAACTCTAATCAAGCGGCCCTGCCGCCTCACCTCAATGTATGCGGGTGGATGTATAACCACAATACCAAGAACCTACACAAAGCGGTAGTACCACCTCACCCCAATGTATGCGGGTGGATGTATAACCACAGTACCAAGAACCTACACAAAGCGGTCGTACCGCCTCATCCCAATGTATGCGGGTGGTGGTGCCACAACAATACCAAAACCATACACAAAGCAGTCATACCGCCTCACCCCAATGTATGCGGGTGGTGGTGCCACAACAATACCAAAATCATACACAAAGCGGTTGTACCGCCTCACCCAATGTATGCGGGTGGAGGTGCAGTCCCACAATATCATAATCCCTACACAAAGCGGTCATGCCGCCTCACCCCAATATATGCGGGTGGAGGTGTATTACAATCACCATCTCTATACCATAATCCCCACACAAAGCGGTCATGCCGCCTCACCCCAATATATGCGGGTGGAGGTGTATCACAATCACAATCTCTACACAACTTGGCATAATAACTTTCACATAAATCACGACTTGAAATTATAACATATGGATACACAATCCATAGTTTGGAACACATCCTCAATTTATGATGCAATATGATAGTTGTCTTATTGGAAGACATCAACCAAAATCTCAATTTCAATTATAATTTCCAGCACAATCACCACCATGTGTGCGACATAGTGTTCGATCACGACCCGATCGGCTAGGCTGTCTTATTCGAGACATCAACCCTTTTATATCAATCAATCTTATCCCAATTAAGAGGAATAATTTTATCACATCAATCGCATCCCAAATAAGGGAAATAATTCACAAAAATAACATAGGTACAAATGTATTTACCTCATCATCTTCCACATCGTATAAATCTCCACTAGTATTTTCAACCAATAATAACAACAATATTTCCTTGGCTCTTTTGGCCATTCACAAGATTCTTTATTCAAGGCACGGTGGCCATAGTTGTTATTCCACACTTTTATTTCTTTCCTTTCATGTATCATCATCATAAATATCAACATACATATAATATTCCGGAAATCACAACTTTAAGTTCATTTAAAATGACCAATTTAAGTACCATAGATTTCTTTTCGAGAAGGGGAGTAAAATGATTGGCAATTAATGCGCAAGTTTAAATCATCAGCAAATAACACACCATTTATTCTTGACATATTTTCCCCCACAAAGGGCAATACACAATTTTCACTCACGAATATGTAAGAACGCAAAACACGTTGAAAATACTCACAAAGCATAGTATTTGTTAAAACATCCACTTATGGCATGACTTGAGTACGAAAGCTTTTAGGCAATTCTATTTTAGAAGTCATTTTAAAACATTTGAGTCGAGACTCATTTCGTAACCTTTCTCACATCATTTCATTTCATTGGCACCATTGGCCACAAGTATAACTTTCACTCCACATTGGCCACACTTTATATCCCAATTCACTTATTTCATTTCCAACCACCTTTATAGGCTATCAAGAATAATACATTTCCAATCCAGACTTTAGATACACATATGAGCAATTTAAAGTCTAAGGCACATAGAGATATTTCACAACATTTGGCATATTAGCCTTCATGTGAACTTGACTTAAAGTCGAAGCATTATTAATGCACAACCCATATTTTAACACATCCTCAATTGGTAACATAACATGAATAAAGCATTTGGGATGCTTGTTGAACATATATCTTTCAACCCAATCTTACTTGGAATAGCTAGTTTCATAATGAATCACTCGGGACTTACATAATTTACATGAATATCATGGGATTCAATTCTAAGAGAAGAGTTTAGTCAACATACCTTGCTTTGAGTTTTCCTTAAATCACTACAACGTTCTGGAAATTCTAGCAATCCCAATCAATTTTGAGACATAACAAAATTGAACCATTATTAGGAAGATACTCATGGTCACAGCTCATTTGAGCATTTTATCTAACAATTATGTGCAAATTAGTTACAAGATTCTTCCACAAGGTTTCTTTCACTTCACAACCCAATCTTTACCCATTTGAGCTCAACAATCTACCCATAAAACTTATTGGTACATGAATGTATAAATAATACTCTCACACCCAAGAATCATACTCCAAATCAACCATCTTTTACCCAAATTCGAAATTGAAAACTAGGGTATGGAACCATACCTCTTAGATGAAGAACTTGAGGGATTTCTTATTGGATTTCAAGGCTTGGACAAGATCTTGATGAACAAAGCACTTGAGCTTCTTCCTCTCTCTAGAACCCTCTCACTTCTCTCTAAATATATTAGATTTTTGCTCTAAAATGAGCTTCAAGGCTTATTTATCGAAGTTGGGTCGGGTTATAACAATAGAAGAATGGATACTCCAAATATTCCATTCCAGGCTACAGACTTGGCCTCGCCAGGCCAAAGCCTGGTCTTAGCGCACGACAGGCCTGGCCTCCCCAGGCTAAAGCCTGGTATTACACCTGGCCTCACGAGCTCTGTAGCGAGCTACAGGATAGCCTTTGGGTGTTTGATCATAACTTCTTGTAGGAATATCCGAATGACGAACGGTTTGAAGCTTTAGAAACTACACTCAAAGGGATTTAATTTTATAGGTATATCACCTCATAAGTCATTATATTTTGGTAGAAGCATACGTTTGAAGTAGGATCTTGTGCAAATTGGGACATCCTTTCCACTTAATGTATCCTACTTGTTCCACACAAATTCTTTCCATTTACAAACTCCTTAGTATGTTTCAACAAACCTTAAACATATACTTTTCATTTCGAAACAATGTGGTTCTATCCCATGGGTCTCCTTTAATACTCTAACACGTTATTCCCAAATACTGTTGGCGTACTTTAAAATATTAAATCGTTAGAAAATTTTTCCGGGGCCTTACACCAGTGTTATGCTTTCCCAGCCAGGCCTGAGGCTGAGTCATCTGACGCTGTTGTCACAGGTACTGTTTCAGTTTGCAGTAGAGATGCTTCAGTTCTATTTGATCCGGGATCTACTTACTCCTATGTGTCATCCTATTTTTGCTTCTTATTTGGTTATGCCCCGTTATTCTTTGAGTGCTCCTATGTATGTGTCCACACCAGTGGGAGATGCTATTATTGTATATCATGTTTATTGTTCGTGTGTGGTCACCATTGGGAGTCTTGAGACTCGTGTAGATCTTCTACTTCTTTACATGGTTGATTTTTATGTCATACTGGGTATGGATTGGCTGTCACCTTATCATGTTATATTAGATTGTCACGCCAAGACAGTGACCTTAGCCTTGCAGGGGTTGCCTAGATTAGAATGGAGAGGAAATCTTGGCCATTCTGCCAGTAGGGTTATCTCTTCTTTGAAGGCTCGGCATATGGTCGAGAAGGGGTGTCTAGATTATTATATGTCCGCGATTCTAGTTCGGAGGTTCCTTCCATAGATTCAGTGCCAGTTGTTCGTGAGTTTCCAGAGGTGTTTCCTGCAGACCTGTCGGGAGTGCCACCCGATAGGGATATTGATTTCTGCATTGATTTAGCTCCGGGCTTTCAGCCAATTTCCATTCTGCCATATCGCATGGCCCCGCCAGAGTTGAAAGAATTAAAGGAAAAGTTGCAAGATTTGCTTGATAAGGGCTTCATTAGACCTAGTATTTCGCCCTGGGGTGCACCTGTGTTGTTTGTGAAGAAGAAAGATGGATCGATGAGGATGTGTTTAGATTATCGGCAGTTGAACAGAGTCACCATCAAGAACAAATATCCATTGCCGAGGATTGATGATTTATTTGATCAGCTTCAGGGTGCCAAGGTGTTTTCAAATATTGATTTGAGATCTGGCTACCATCAGTTGAGGATTAGGGCATCCGATGTTCCTAAGACAGCTTTTCGGACTCGGTATGGGCATTATGAGTTTCTAGTGATGTCATTTGGGCTTACAAATGCCCCAGCAGCATTCATGGATTTGATGAACCGGGTGTTCAAACCCAACTTGGATTTCTTTATAGTTGTGTTTATTGATGATATCTTGATCTACTCCCACGGTCGAGGGGAGCATGAGCAGCACCTTCAGATCATTCTTCAGACTCTGAAAGATATCCAGTTATATGCTAAGTTCTCAAAATGCGAGTTTTGATTGAGTTCAGTTGCTTTCTTGGGTCATGTTGTATCAGCAGAGGGTATTCAGGTGGATCCTAAGAAGATTGAGGCAGTCCAGAATTGGCCTAGACCCACATCAGCTACAGAGATCCGTAGTTTCCTGGGTTTGGCGGGCTATTACCATCGATTTGTGGAGGGGTTTTTCTCCATAGCAGCCCCGTTGACCATATTGTCCCAGAAGGGTGCCCCGTTCAGGTGGTCAGACGAGTGTGAAGCGAGATTTCAGAAGCTCAAGACAGCTTAGACTATGGCACCGGTATTGGTGTTACCCATATGTTCAGCATCTTATACAATATATTGTGACGCATCTCGTATTGGTCTAGGTGCGGTATTGATGCAGGGTGGCAAGGTTATTGCATATGTTTCACGGCAGCTGAAGGTTCACGAGAAGAATTACCATGTTCATGATCTAGAGCTGGCAGCCATTGTTCACGCGCTAAAGATTTGGAGGCACTATCTTTACGGCGTACCATGTGAGGTATTCACTGATCATCAGAGCTTGCAGTATTTGTTCAAGCAGAAAGAACTCAATTTGAGGCAGAGGAGGTGGCTGGAGCTATTGAAAGACTATGATATCACCATATTGTATCATCCCAGGAAGGCCAATGTGGTGGCCGATGCTTTGAGTAGAAAGTCAGTCAGTATGGGTAGCCTTGCATATATTCCAGTTGGTGAGAGACTGCTTGCATTGTATGTTCAGTCCTTGGCCAACCAAATCCGGTGTGCCCGCACCTGCGAGCCTTTGGTTGCAGGTGCGAGCAAAAGCCCCGCAGATGCGAACCAGGCCTGGACTTCATTTTTCCGCAGATGCGGACTTTTCTCCGCAGAAGCGGGACAGCAAAAGTGGAACCCTGTCCGCAGGTGCAGCCCCAGTTGGTCTAGTCCCTTTTCGTAGAAGCACACATCCCGTCCGTACATGCGGATGCGCAAGTGCTACCAAAGCACCGCAGGTGCGAAAGTCGCTGGGCAGTGAGCATTTAATTCGGACTCCAGCCATTGTTTTTCTCGTTTTCAAAAGGATATGAGGCCTAGGGCGATTTTTCAAAGACATTTTCTTCCCCAAATCATAGGTAAGTGTTCCTTAACTCGTTTCTTTCAATCGTTTACTTCATTTTACTAGAATTCAACCTAAAAATCTAGAGTTTCATGGTAGAATTAGGGGTTAGGGTAGAAACTAGGGATTTCGGAAATTTGGGGATTTAGACCTCAATTTGAGATCGGATTCCAAAACCAATTATATATTCGGGCTCGGGGATGAATGGGTAAAAGAATTTTGGTCCGAACCTCGGGCTTTGACCAAGCGGGCCCGGGGTCGATTTTCGAATTTTTGGAGGAAAATTTAGGAAATTTAAATGTATGCAATGTAATTGATTCCTTTAGCAATATTTGATATCATTGAGTCATTTTTGAATAGATACGAGTGGTTTGGAGGTGAATTCCAAAGGAAAAACTGTGATTGAGAATTAAGTTGCCTTCGGAGCGAGGTAAGTGTTGTGTCTAACCCTGACTTGAGCGAATTAGGAACCTTAGATTATTTTCTAAGTGAAATTTATGTGAGCGGCGTATATGTGAGGTGACGAGTACTTATGCGCCGCCAATTTACCTGTTTTTTCATGTTTCTTCCGTTTTCTTATATTGTCTCTTCTTATGACTAATTGCTACATCTTTATATTAGTGTTGTTAAATTGATCGTCATTATCATATTTACAGATTTTCTGTTGGTAATCGAGTATTTATTTAAAAGTTGAGATTTATATTGTGGAACCAAATGTTGAAGTAAGGTTTATACTTGTTATTCTATCTCCATGTTGTTATTTATGCATTGCATTATGGTAAGGAAGAGTGTTAAAGCACGAAGGGTCATGCCATGCCATATTGTGAGTGTAAAAGCACGAAGGGTGATGTCGTGCCGAGTGTTAAAGCACGAAGGGTGATGTCGTGCCATGATATGAGAGTTAATGCACAAAGGGTGATGCCGTGTCGTTTCTATTGGTTTTATGGTGAGATTGAGAGTAAAAGAACGAAGGGTGATGTCGTGCATTTTTCCTTATTGTATTCACTATTCCTGTTGATTCATGGTATATTGACTATCCCAGTGATCATTCTGTTGTAGTTCTTTATCTTGTATTCCCCTCAGTATGTTTCCCCTCCCGACTTTTCCTGTTTAGTTCTTCATTCCTGTTATTTGCATATACACTGTTAAATTGTACAGGTTGATTTGTAGGTGCCTTACCTTAGCCTCATCACTACTTCGTCGAGGTTAGGATCGACACTTACCAGTACATGGGGTCGGTTGTACTGATGTTGCACTCTGCACTTTCTGTGCAAATTTGGATACCGGTGCAGGTTGATCGAGATTTGCTACTGGTCCGCTCTCCGGAGACTCAAGGTAGATCTGTCGGCGTTCACAGACCTTGAAGTCCCCGTCTATCTTTTATGTCCTACTCTTTTCTTTCATTCAGACAATTGTATTTCTTCATACTATTACTTGTAGTAAATTCTAGAATGCTCGTGAATTGTGACTCCAGATCCGGGTGGTAGTAATTAATACAGTTTTACGATATTTCGCACTTCATCTTAGTTAGTTATTATTATTTACTGAATGGAAATGAGGAATTGGTTTAACGATTTTCTAACGTTGGCTTGCCTAGCAAGTGAAATGTTAGGCGCCATCACGGTCTCGTCGGTGGAAAATTTTGGGTCGTGACACTTAAAACCCTTGAGTTACTCAAATCATTCAGAATTACGGTGCATCAAATAAATATATTAAATTTTTGAGTAACATTTATGAACGTCACAAAAATACTCAAAACAATCTCTTACCAGTATGTTCATTAAACCATACAAATCAGAATGGATTCTTTTTAACTTATCACCAATTTTATTTCCTTTTGAAGGGAAATATCTTTTAGTCAATTTTCTTCTAGACAGGATCCACAAGTTGGTAGTGCCTTTACTTTCAATGAACCTTAAGATCCATCCTTGACCAACTTGAAATCCTATCCGATAAATATGACTTGGACAAAAGTGCACAGATAAGTTTTACTCAATTTTGAAGAACATATTCTCTTATGAGGTAGACTAATATTGTTCTGTTCAGGAGAGACATTAATATACAATAACGAGGTCATGCATTCATGTGCCACAAGAGATAAAATGTTTATCAAGCTCAATAACTTAAGAGTTATTCGAAAAATAAAACAAATATCCATCTCTTATTTTGCCCAAAAATCAAAATTAAATTCCTTCTAACAAAAGGTACATTTATTGCATCCTTTAAATTAATGTCTTATCACTATCAAAAGATAATTTTAACAAGTAATACGACAAATTGCATAAAGTCATTGAGGAGTTGAGATAAAAACATTAAATAGATCATAATAAGTCAAAACACTGAATAATAAAATTCAGACTGCATTCAATATTTATATACATACATGCATCTCGAATAATAAATTTCGATGGGAAAAGAACCATTCATGCAAAGCATATTATATAATGCAAGAATTATACAATCCAAAAATAAATAGAACTAACTCAGATGGAGAGTATACTATTATTTTCAGTCAATTGTATATAACCATTTAATATGAAAATTTTAAACACACTACACATATATGTATTCGTGCATCTTGAATAGCAAATTTCGATGGGAAAAGAACTACTTATGCAACATACATATGTAATGCCAGATTATTCACTCAATTGATTAAAACAGACCCAACTCAGATGGAGAGTATACTGTTAATTTAAGACAAGTGAACATCATAATTAATAGCTCTAGTTTTATTGATCCATCATGTATACTCAGATGGAGAGTAAGTACACGATATCAATTACTAGTATTTTACCTAGTGAGCTTACAATAAATTTATCCGATATGGAGGAAGACCTAAAGTCAACGCATAATTTTATTACATGGTTAGTCATAAAAATCTACTACCAACAGAATACGAGACTGCGTACCAATACTATTGGTATGAACACTCTAGACTATCTAACCTACTATCCTAATCCTCGACTTCCACACCTTCCTATCAAGGGTCATGTCCTCGGTCAGCTGAAGCTGCGCCATGTCTTGCATAATCACCTCTCCCTACTTCTTCTTCGGCCTACCTCTACATGTCCATAGGCTCTCCAATGACAATCTTTCACACCTCTTCACCGGGGCATCTGTGCTCCTCCTCCTCACATGACCAAACCACCTAAACCGCGCTTTTTGCATCTTGTCCTCAATAGGGGCCACACCCACCTTGTCACGAATAACCTCATTCCTAATCCTATCTAACCTGGTGTGCTCGCACATCCATCTCAGCATCCTCATCTCTACTATCTTCATCTTCTGGACATGAGCGATCTTAACTGGCTAACACTCAGCCCCATACAACATAGTCGGTCTGACCACCACTCTGTAGAACTTACCTTTAAGTTTTAGTGGCACCTTTTTGTCACACAGAACACCGGAAGCGAGTCTCTATTTCATCTATCCCGCCCCAATACAATGTGTGACATCTTCATCAATCTCCCCATTCCCCTGAATAATATACCCAAGGTACTTAAAACTTCCTTTCCTAAGGATGACCTACGAGTCCAGCCTCACCTCCCCTTCCCCTTCCCGAGTCTCACCACTGAACTTACACTCCAAGTATTCTGTCTTGGTCCTGCTCAACTTGAAACTTTTAAACTCCAGGGTCTGCCTCCATACCTCTAACTTCACGTTCACACCGCCTCACATCTCTTCAATCAATACAATATCATATGCAAATAGCATACACTAGGGCACCTCCCCTTGGATATGGCATGTCAGTACATCTATCGCCAAGGCAAACAAAAAAGGGCTGAGCGCCGACCCCTGATGCAACCCTATCATGACCGAAAAATGGTCTGAGTCCCTTCCCACCGTCCTTACTCGGGTATTTGCTCCATCATACATATCCTTAATCACCTTAACGTAGGCAATATGTATACCTCTAGCCTCCAAACATCTCCACAAAACCTCTCTCAGGACTTTATCGTATGCCTTTTCTAAGTCGATGAACACTATATGTAAGTTCTTCTTCCTCTCCCTATACTGCTCCATCTATCTCCTAACAAGGTAGATGACTTCTTTAGTCGAAAGCCCCAACATTAAACCCGAACTGATTCTCGAAAATAGACACACTCCTCCTCACCCTTAACTCTACCACCATCTCCCAGACTTTCATAGTATGGCTATGTAGCTTCATACCCTATAGTTATTGCAATTTTGGATATCACCCTTGTTCTTGTATAAAGGAATCATCGTGCTCCACCTCCACTCTTCGGGCATCTTCTTCATTCTAAAAATGACATTAAATAACCTAGTGAGTCACTACAAGCCCGCCTTGCCCGCACTCTTCCAAAACTCCACCGGGATTTCATCCGGCCCAGTCGCTTTGCCCCTGCTCATCTTACACATAGCCCCCTTAACCTCATCAACTCTAATCCGCCTACAATACCCAAAGTCACAACGACTTACGGAGAGTTCCAAATCACTCAGTACAATGCTCCTGTCCCCCTACTCATTCAAGAGACTATGGAAGTAGGTATGCCATCTTCGACGGATAAGCCCCTCATCCAACAAAACTCTACCTTGTTCGTCCTTGATGCACTTCACTTGGTCCAAATCACGAGCCTTCCTTTCTCGCACCTTGGCTAACCTTAACAACCTCTTATCCCCACCTCGACCTTGGAATTCCTCATACAAATGACCAAAAGTTGCAGTCTTGGCCGCTGTAACTGCTAACTTCGCCTCCTTCTTAGCCAACTTATACTTCTCCCTACTCGTCCTCTTCTCCTCTTCATCTACACTTTACACTAGCTTTAGATACGCCGCTTTCTTGGTTTCCACTTTTCCTTGCACCTCTCCATTCCACCACCACTCTCCCTTGTGACCACCAGAGTAACCCTTTGAGACCCCTAATACCTCTCTCACTGCTTCCCTAATGCACTGCGTAGTCGTGGTCCACATAGCGCTTGCGTCTCCACTACTCCTTCAAGCCCCCATAGCCAGCAGCTTGACCCCCAACTCCTGTGCTTTAGCTTCCATCAAGGCTCCCCACTTGATCCTATGTTGGCTATACACCTCCCTCTTCCTCCTAATCTCAAGGTCCATGACCAGAAGCCTATGAAGGGTCGAGAGGTTCTCACTCGGGATGACCTTGTGATCCGTGCAAAGACCTCTATTGAACTTCCTGCAAAGTAGGTAATCAATCTGAGTCTCGGCCACCGAACTCCGGAAGGTGACCAAGTGCTCCATCTTTTTCTGGAAACTCGAGTTTGCTATCACTAAATCAAATGCTCTAGCAAAGTTTAGCAGAGACGTTCCTCATCTGTTTCTATCTCCAAAACCAAAGCCACCATGCACATCATCATATCCCCTAGACGTCGCTCCAATGTGGCTGTTGAAATCTCCTCCTATGAAAAGCTTCTCGGTATGTGAAATACCATGCACCATCTCATCCAAATCCTCCCGGAAATACCTCTTGACTTCCTCATCCAAGCCTGCTTTGGTTGCGTACACACTGATTATGTTCAAAGTAAAACCTCCAACAACTAACTTAATAGTCATTAGCCTATCATTCACCCTCCTAACCTCCACCATTAGTTCACGGAGGTCCTTATCAACCAAGATACCTACCTCATTCCTGCCCCCCACCCTCCCAAAATACCATAGTTTGAACCCGTCCACATCCCGTGCCTTATCTCCTACCCATCTAGTCTCCTGTATAGAAGCTATATTAATCTTTATTTTCTCGAGAATCTTCGCTAACTCTACTGATTTTTCAGTCAAAGTTCCTATGTTCCAAGATCCCACTCTTAGCCTAGTATCTCACTTAGCCCTCTTACCCCTTTACCCCCTCCCCTCCCCCCGCGATGACAACCCCGAGGAAAAGACCTTACCCTACCATCGTTCACCAAAGCCACTATAATCTAGGAGTTACTATGCAAGCACTAACTCGAATACAAGCGACAAAAATAAAATGAATAACCGAAATATAATCTACCACTAAAGGTCGCAAAACATGTGAAGAAATAAAATAAAGAAACTAAAGGGAACTATAATCTACAACTAAAGGTCAGAAAAACAGGTGAAGAAATAAAATAAAAGAGCTAAAGGGAACTATAATCTACAACTAAAGGTCAAAAAGAAAATGAGCAAAACTAGAGCAGAACTACTAGGGGATATACTAAATAAAGATTCAAAATAAAGATGTAAACAGGTAGGCAAAGCTATCACTAAAGCAACTATTTTTACAATGCTAGGGCAAACAACAACTAAAGATTCAAGAACAAAAATAGGCAGGCAAGGAGATACAGTTAAGCTAAAATATCAAACTATCAAGATATCAAGACAAGAGAGGAATAATAGAACCTGAATTGCAACCCTTGAAGTTAATGAAAATCTCCGACCTCCAGAAGAGGATGAGGAACTCCTTGGTCCCGAAGTACCCTATCTCAGTGCAATTGGTGCACTAATGTATCTTGCTAATGCTACAAGGCCTGACATAGCATTTTCTGTTAATTTACTAGCAAGATATAGTTCTTCTCCTACACTGAGATATTGGAACGGGATTAAGCATATATTGCGATATTTAAAGGGAACTCTTGATATGGGTTTGTTTTATGCTAACAAAGATAGTGCAGATCTTGTTGGTTATGCAGATGCAGGTTATTTATCTGATCCCCATAAAGCTAGATCTCAAACCGGGTACGTGTTTACATGTGGAGGTACTAGCATATCATGGCGCTCACAAAACAATCTATTGTTGCTACTTCTTCAAATCATGCTGAAATAATAGCTATTCATGAAGCAAGTAGGGAATGCGTATGGTTGAGGTCAATAATTCATTTTATTCGAGAAAAATGTGGTTTGAAATGTGAGAAAAGACCCACAATTTTATACGAAGACAATGCTGCATGCATAGCCCAATTGAAGGGAGGATTTATAAAAGGAGATAGAACGAAGCACATTTCACCAAAATTATTCTACACACACGATCTTCAGAAAAATGGTGACATTGATGTGCAACAAATCCGTTCAAGTGACAATCCGGCAGATTTATTCACTAAATCTTTACCAACTTCAACTTTTGAGAAGATGGTATACAAGATTGGAATGCGGAGACTCAAATATTTGAAACAAGGTTTTCATAAGGGGGAGTGAAATACGTGATGTACTCTTTTTTCCTTACTAAGGTTTTTTCCCACAGGGTTTTCCTTATAATTTAATGAGGCAGCTAGCAATGCGTATTACTAAATATGTGTACTCTTTTTCCTTCACTAGGATTTTTTCCCACAGGATTTTTTCCTAGTAAGGTTTTAACGAGGCACAATACCTTTTTAATGAACATCCAAGGGGGAGTATTATGAAAATAATTATATTGTGGATGTCCATTTATTACTCCGCTATAGATAATCTTCCTGAAAAAGATTATCCATTTAGTACTCTGTTGAAGTTTATCTACAAGCAGCTGATGCAAGCAGGTTGCAAGCAGCTCAATGAAATGATTTGCAGCAGCTTCTTATTAAACAGGCAGGTTGCAAGCAGCTCATGCAGACAGCTTACAAGCAGCTAAAGAAAAGCCTTTCAGCTGCTTCCTGAAAAGCCTCGCAGCTTCTTCCTTTCTTTTATAAATAGAGGAGTCTGCAGTTCATTATGTACATAAGTTTGAAGTTTGAATAATATATCAGTTTCTCTCTATACTTATCTTTACTTTACAGTTTTTATTTTATAACAAAAAGGGATATATTGTGTCATATTTCAAAAATGAATATTTTGGTCATAGCATCTTATTCTCATTATTTTACAGAAGTATGGAAAACACCCATATATCATGGTTCTTGACTTCTTTCACCACCTACCTAACGCCATTTAACCCGCTACATCATGCAATTGCCCTGCGAGTAAGAAGCTGCTTCCTTTTGGTCAGCGGAATAATGACAAACTTCCCAAAACATATACTTCTGTTTCTGCTTTTCTCGCACCCTAAAGGTGACTTTCAAGCCAAAGGAAAGAAAGTGGCAGTGCACACTGCAACAGTACCCCAAACTTATTGAAATGAGAAATTCAAGAAAACTCTAGCAGGCCACAAAACTGAAAACCCCTTTTCTTCCTATATTTTGTGGATTCAAGAAAATGGAAGATTCGGAGTTGAATATGATGTACGAAAAAGAAAAGCAAATGGTGAAAGTTTCTGAGAGTAGTTTCAGAAACAGTGTGTGGCCATCACTGAAGCCATTTGTCAATGGAGGGCTTGCTGCGGTGCTTCCTTTGAGTAGTGTGTATTTTTTGCAATCATGCATTTACCACAGCTTAAACGCCATGGTCAAGTCGTCGGGTCAAGAATTAATCAACCCTAAATGGCTCCATCAAACGTATTTTAATGTGTCTCAGGTTTTCTTAGTTCTGTTTTGGTTATTACTCTTTTGGGCTGAATTCGCATTGTTCTATGTTTTATTTAATTTTACTATGTGCTGCTTGTTTTTGTTTTACTTTTTCTATATTATGAAGTCAATTTTTTAGAGAGGTTTATTTTTACAGATGTGGTATTTTGATAACTCTGCCAACCATATAGAAAAAAGTCGCCAACCAGTTTGTGTCTACCTCGATTATTCCATTTCTACCTACTACTTCCCACAAGCATAAACCCACCAGCATAAATACTGGATAACATAGAAAAAAGTCACATAATGTGTTTACCCGGGTTTGGTTGCTTTGCCGAGATAGGATCGGAGCTTAGCGGCTGTCTAACGACCCCCTTGTATAGGTTAGAGCTACCTAATTATTAGAGATTTTTGCCTCTCCTGAAATTTGAACCCTGATTTCACATGATTCTCACCTACTTTGACAGCTAGGCCACACCCTTGGTTGCAATTTTGGACAAATATTAAAACCGCTTATGTGATGCTTACTTCAATTAGTTTATTGTGTATGTAGTTTGCATGTGAGACTTGAAAATAGCACCTAAAGGCTTAGGAAACAGCATCTTCTTTGTTGGTTATGGTCTTGCTTTAGTGCTAGCACATATTGGATTTTAAAAGACCATACTTCTACCTTTGTTTCTGTGTTGTATCTTTTTTACTGGAGAATTGGTATTATTCAAGTTTACAAGTCATTTCATTCATATTTTTTCTGATTTTAATAATATTAATTTCGATTAATTTCACAAAGCTTTCTTTCTGTAATGGAATATTCTGGCGATGTGATTGGCTTGTTCATCTTACAGAGAATGCCATTCGTGTTGTCTCGAGGAGGGATAAACATGGCTGCGCTACTTGGATCCTATGAGTAAGTATACTTATTTACTTGAAATAGAAAAAACGAAAACTGGCGCATACGGTTTGTCCTTATAAGAAAATCCAGCAAAAAGTTGTTGAAGATTTTAAAAAATTTACTTGTGGAAGAATTAGAGAACTTGTCTTAATAGGCTAAATGCAACAGTTTGGCCAATCTTCGATCCCCAATTAATACTTTTATATAGTGTCCTATACATTGTAGTTTTCAGAACAAGTGTTCCATATTTTTTATATTTAAACTACTTAGTAATCAACATTCTTTTTAATTTAGTGAACTCGATCAAACAGTATACATATATATTTAGCAAGTTAGAAACTTTGTCCTCTAAGTGAATGCACAGGAATGTGACTCTGTTTATGCATAACAGAATCAGGCTTTTTTGGTTTTATTATATGCTCAAGACAGATTCGCTGACTCTCTTCAGGAGCAAATTTTGCCTCGAGGAATACATTAACTCGCCTTGAATTTCCTACAAGTATTCATCTCTTTTTCTAACAGAAGTAGCAGACATTTCTTGCAACTTTTCGAAAATCTTCCCATATGCAAGAATTCAAACTGCAACTGGTTTAATGGGATAAAAATTCAAGATTATCCTTTCTCCGTTTATTTTCCACCAGTCAAGTCAGTGTGAACATGTCAATTCAAGCAATTAGTTTCTAAAACTGGTCGAGATGTGAGCCAATTTTCTGTTAGTAACTTAAGATCATCAGATGGTTGAATTGATTAACGATGCTTCTCTCCACAATTTAGAGCTATTTGATTAACTGTGAAACGATGTGGCACGTATTGAATCTCTTGACACAAGCAACTCTGAGATAAAATGGTAATAATATGGGGTAACTGAACAAGGAAACTTTTGATATTAAAAAATAGGTAAAATTCCTGATATTTGCAACCGAAAATACCCACAGGCAATTCAACATCCACCTTAAAGTTTCTCGAAAAAGTTCAATAACCACCAGCATTTCTTTCTCACTAATGGTGGATGATTGAATATAAGGAGAAGAAAGTGAAACTGCATCTAGTTAGCCGAGAATTCATAGTTCTATGGGCTGCCCTATGCTTTCAGAACCTTCAATCCCGGGAAGTTATCTTAGTATACTTCTTTTCTTTAATAATGAAGTCAAATCAAAAGTAGAAGAAGTGAGTCTCAGGTTACCTATTGATCACCATAGACACAGTAGCATGAAGTAAAACCTGTTCTAGCATCATAAAATTCTGCTCTGCAACCCTTGTTAGGTTCTGAGATCTTATACTTAATTTGTGCAAGAAAACTCTTCCAAGTCGTAGAGTACTCTATGTCCAGCTAACAGGTTAGAACTTCGAGTTACTGAGGAGAAATGTGGGAAAAATACACTACTGATCACAGAGGAGGAGATTCTTGGGGGGGAGGTTACCAAATCAGGAAGATTTTTTTTTTTTTACAGATGTTTATATGGAGTTTACTTTTAAGGATTCATACTTGTGTTTGTGAAAGACATAGCATCTTTACTCAGGCCGTCAGAATTGCCATTTACTCAGTTTTGATCAACTTACAGAGATCACACTTTTTGACTCATCGCCTGAAAGGTAAGTTGTTTCATTATCATTTTGGTCATACCAGGAGGAGGGTGAGACGACATACTTTAGATATTTAACCTGGTTGAGGTGTTGAGCTTATAAATTCATTTGCATAATATATTTTTTTTTTTGTTGACAAGCTAATTTGATGATGATTAGAAAGTATTTAGATGAATGATTTTGCCCCTTCTAGGATCTTGACAAGAAAAGTGAAAGTCTTGAATAAAGGGAGCCCTTTGACCATCTATCAGGAGGCTGGTTGTGGGCTTATCTCTGGAACATTTCGTGCTTATATTTGTTATCCTCTGATAGAAGGACATGTTGCTGCTGGCATTGCTCAAGCAGTAAACCTTAAATGTAATCGCTTTGGACATATTTTCAGTACAATCACACAGGTGGTAAGAAATGAAGGGGTTTTAGCATTATGGAAAGGAGCCCCGCGTGTTAATCCGGCATCAATGGCATCATGCACAGGAATGCTAGTATCATATGATCGGACTCGGATTTATTTGAAAGAAAGATATGGTCTAAGGGAAAATGCTGCACGTTTAGGTAATTACTTTTTAGTATCCGTCTAAAAAAGGGCAGCCTGGTCTCCCGCTATGTGCAGGGTCCGGGGAAGAGCTGGACCATAAGGGTCAATTGTACGCAGTTTTACCCTGCATTTCTGCAAGAGGTTGTTTCCATGGTCGAACCCGTGACCTCCTGGTCACATGGCATCAACTTTACCAGTTGCGCCAAGGCTCCCTTTCACTTTCTTAGTATCCGTCTGGTTTCTGTTATTATTGTCCATTCTTATTATTGATCCGACGCTTATGTGGTTAGTGGTTACATATTATTTGTCTCAGCAAAAATGTGCTTACTAATGTTTTTCTTTGATCTTTTTTTAAGTGAAAAAAGCTTAAGTTTATCTTCTGTTGTGCTTCAGGTGCAGGAATATTCTCAGGGATGTGTTCTGGAGCCTGCGCTATATCAATTCGTTATGCAGCTGAAATTATTGGCTTTATACGATCCAAAAGAGTTAAATCCCCACATAGTTTTTTATTCTATGCCTTAAAAGTTCTTAAGCCAGGTGGAGGCTCTAATTTCTACTCATGTCTCGGAAAGCAGTCTGTTCGTAATGCTCCTGGTGCTATGGTAAATACTCTTTCCTCGCCTACTTAACATATGAAATTCTTATTTCCTCTTTCCCTACAGAACTTCTGGTCGAGTGACCTCTATGCGCATTATTTTCTTTTAATTCTGCAGATCATGTGGGTGTTTCTGGAAGCAGTCCGTGATGCAGAGGAGTCCATTGGATTGTAGCACACCTGACTGGAAACTCAACTTCACCGGAAAATAGTGAAATGTATAGGTCAAAAACTAGCCTAGGAAGTTGCTGTAATCAAAGGAAACTCAGACAATGTAATGGCATCTACTGCTAATTTATATTTGTTTGAGACTAACTAATTGGGTGACGGTGTAAATCATTAGGAGTTCAGTTACTTGTCTTTTGCTAATTTAAGCCTTGTGCCTCAGTTATAATTACCCCGTTCTTTCCTTCTATCCATGGCAATTTATCTTAGGTACTTAATGAGAATAAAGAGTTCTTTTGGAGCTGGTTTCCTGCTGGCCATGTGAAGAGATCAATCATGTGAGAATGAATAATTTCCATTTGGAAGTTTTTTTTCCTTTCTTTGAAAAAAGAATAAAATAAAAACCATACAGGGGCTGATATACTGGGCAAGCAGCAAGTTCAATGAAACTTATAGCTTGTTTGGCCAAACTTCTAAAATTTGCTTATTTTGAGAATTATTTTTCAAAAAAGTACTTTTGGTGAGAATCGGTTTGTGTTTGCCTAATTAATTTGAAAAGTACTTTTGAGCATTAATTAGTGTTTGGCCAAGCTTTTGAAAACTACTTCTAAGTGTATTTTTCTAAAAAGTGCTTTTCAGAAAAGTATTTTTGGAGAGAAGCTACATTTTTCTGTTTCTCAAAATCTGTTTCTGCTTCTCCTCAAAAAGCACTTTTTTTTCTTCTAAAAGCTTGACCAAACACCTCAATTTTCGGCCAAAAGCACTTTTGACCAAAAAAAAAGCACGTTTGCCCCCAAAAAAAACTTGGCCAAACAGGCTACTACTCGTCCGAGCGATACATACCTTGGCAAGTATGAATATTTTTTGATATTATGTGTCTATATGTTCAGGAAGGAGCCTTAGGTCCTCCTACTATAAGACATTTTTAAGAGCTTTGAAAAGCTTTTCGTGTGAAGTTTATCTGGCCAATAAGAGGGGATATTTACCTGAGAAGAATATCAGAGAGCCAGAGTGAAACCAGAAATCAATACGAGCCCTATAATACACAAAGAAAGAACCAGATTAGAGATTGTTGGATGAAAACAAAGGAACACCCAAATTATAGAATACTCTGATGCAAATTGAGCTAGTTCTCCAATTGATCAACGATCTAAATCTGGGAATTGCATCTTTGCTGGTCATAATCTAATATTATCCAAAAATAAGAAGCAAAACATTGCTGTTCAGTCTAGTGCAAAAGTCGAACATAGAGTAAGGGAAATATTTGCTTCTGAGCTCACACATGTAAAACAAATTAATTACTATGATAATTCAAGTTTACAGACATTAAAGAAATGAAGTAATATTGTGACAACTAAGGAACAGTGCACATAGCTTCAAATTATGGCTGGCATGTGGGCCGGGCCTAGTGGATGGGTCCTAAGTGGGCACGGGCCCAACTTAAACGGGCTTCACGGGCTTTTTGTAGGAACCGGCCCGGGACCGGCCCCACGAACTAATGGTCCCGGTCTAAGTGAGCCGGTCCCGGGCTTAAGTGTACCCAAGTGGGCCTAAGTGGGTCCAACAGATACTTTCTATTTTTTAATTTTTTTTTATAGAAGTTAGAGGGAAAAAATGGTAATAAAAATATCTAATGCAATTCCTGGTAAATTATATTATAGAATTGTGACCTAAAATTTTTTAATTCAAATTTAAAGACAAAAATATTGTAAAGAGATATTCAAAGCAATGCGTTATAATTTTATTATAGCATTCAAAAAATATGGCAATATCTTTCTTAGTCTCTCCCCCCCCCCCCCAATGGAATGAGCACAACAAGGTGCTAATACCACCATTGAGAAGAAAAAGAAACTAATCAATATGTGCCAAAATACAAGTTATATATTAATTTTTGTTCATACAAGTTATATGGTATCTCTTACAAATTTCATAAATCCTTCAAGGTCCGGAGGAATTTCCGTTGGTGGTGGAGGAAAAGAAGCTTGGTCATCACCGCTTCCGGGCGAAGCAGCATCCTCCGCAAGTTCAGCTAGCATTTCTTCGTAAGCTTCGTCTACCTCTGGTTGCGATTCAGCAAGTCCAAAATTTCTTCTTTCCGAACGGATCCAATCTCTGAAAAGTACTGATTTTTTCAAGCGCTCCCTCATAGACTCTCTATAATCACTGAGTTAAAGTTGGGACCGGGCCCACTTAGGACTGGCCCACGAAGCCCAATTAGGCCCGGTCTAAGTGAGCCGGTCCCGGGCTTAAGTGTACCCAAGTGGGCCTAAGTGGGTCCAACAGATACTTTCTATTTTTTAATTTTTTTTTATAGAAGTTAGAGGGAAAAAATGGTAATAAAAATATCTAATGCAATTCCTGGTAAATTATATTATAGAATTGTGACCTAAAATTTTTTAATTCAAATTTAAAGACAAAAATATTGTAAAGAGATATTCAAAGCAATGCGTTATAATTTTATTATAGCATTCAAAAAATATGGCAATATCTTTCTTAGTCTCTCCCCCCCCCCCCAATGGAATGAGCACAACAAGGTGCTAATACCACCATTGAGAAGAAAAAGAAACTAATCAATATGTGCCAAAATACAAGTTATATATTAATTTTTGTTCATACAAGTTATATGGTATCTCTTACAAATTTCATAAATCCTTCAAGGTCCGGAGGAATTTCCGTTGGTGGTGGAGGAAAAGAAGCTTGGTCATCACCGCTTCCGGGCGAAGCAGCATCCTCCGCAAGTTCAGCTAGCATTTCTTCGTAAGCTTCGTCTACCTCTGGTTGCGATTCAGCAAGTCCAAAATTTCTTCTTTCCGAACGAATCCAATCTCTGAAAAGTACTGATTTTTTCAAGCGCTCCCTCATAGACTCTCTATAATCACTGAGTTAAAGTTGGGACCGGGCCCACTTAGGACTGGCCCACGAAGCCCAATTAGGCCCGGTCTAAGTGAGCCGGTCCCGGGCTTAAGTGTACCCAAGTGGGCCTAAGTGGGTCCAACAGATACTTTCTATTTTTTAATTTTTTTTTATAGAAGTTAGAGGGAAAAAATGGTAATAAAAATATCTAATGCAATTCCTGGTAAATTATATTATAGAATTGTGACCTAAAATTTTTTAATTCAAATTTAAAGACAAAAATATTGTAAAGAGATATTCAAAGCAATGCGTTATAATTTTATTATAGCATTCAAAAAATATGGCAATATCTTTCTTAGTCTCTCCCCCCCCCCCCCCCCAATGGAATGAGCACAACAAGGTGCTAATACCACCATTGAGAAGAAAAAGAAACTAATCAATATGTGCCAAAATACAAGTTATATATTAATTTTTGTTCATACAAGTTATATGGTATCTCTTACAAATTTCATAAATCCTTCAAGGTCCGGAGGAATTTCCGTTGGTGGTGGAGGAAAAGAAGCTTGGTCATCACCGCTTCCGGGCGAAGCAGCATCCTCCGCAAGTTCAGCTAGCATTTCTTCGTAAGCTTCGTCTACCTCTGGTTGCGATTCAGCAAGTCCAAAATTTCTTCTTTCCGAACGGATCCAATCTCTGAAAAGTACTGATTTTTTCAAGCGCTCCCTCATAGACTCTCTATAATCACTGAGTTAAAGTTGGGACCGGGCCCACTTAGGACTGGCCCACGAAGCCCAATTAGGCCCGGGCTCGGCCCACATGCCAGCCATAATATTTATAAATATCGCTCTTTACGGTTGTGCTAGAAAAAACCTTTATAAGTAGGATTAAAAACTTTTCTAATATAATGCACAAAGTGAGGGTTAGAAGGAAAACTATAGGGTAAGCACATAACAGTAACCATTTTTGCCAATTCTTCCCGATCTTTTTTTGGATCATAATATAAAATACCACCGGTAACAGTGTTAATTCCCGGTTGAAATTGATTTGACCCTGTACTAAGGTCAGCCTGACTAGGTACATTTGTCCCCTCGGCCAAAGCTTTCATACGAAAATATCTAACTTTATCTTGAGGGTGTAGCAATATGTGTCTAGTCAAACTTCCCGTCCCTCCCTCCCCTTCCCCCGACCTCCAACATATTTTAAAGCTAACTCTTTGCCACAAGTTTTACACTTAGTCCTATATTTTTCTCTTAGTTGAGTAAAAAATAGCCAAACAACAGATATTTCTGTCCATTTAAAAGGTTGTCTAGAAAAGTAAGAGCAGTAATAGGAGGGTCAGACGAGGCATCATTTGGATTATTATTAGTTGGGTTAACTTCAGGAGCAGGACTAGTGTGTGTATCATCATCCAGTTGCGTTTCATCAAAATCTATTTCTTCATCATCATTTTTATCAATAGTTGGATTACCATAAAGAGCATTCATATATTCATGGTTTAATTGTTCACCGGGTGCAATATTATGGCAAAATTGACTCTCGGTAAATTGGAATAAACTATTATCGCTATCAAGAATAGCAGGTGTAGGACGGGTAACAGGTTTGTGTCAGGGAGCCGGGGGAAGTGGAGGAGGAACAGATTGGCCACTAGATTCACCACTCTTGGATTTTCCCTTATTTTTACTAAATATTTTTTTAAGGAATAAGCCATCTTAATTAATCAAGCAATCTAAAGTAAATAAAACAAACAAAACTATAATATTAAAACTTAAGAGTTGGAACGAGTTTACCGAATTGACGAACAACTTGTTGAAAATTAATTATCGTTGAATACTTGAAGACTTCAATTCACCAACTTCACAATTTTTCTATAGAAGAAAATTAGAGAGAGATTGATGATTTTGTGAGAAAAATGAAAGAATGATGGGGTATATATAGTTAAAAATAGGGAAAAAGTGTAATTATAAAAAGTTTGAGATTAAAACAAAGTTGGGGGGTTAAATGACTTTTGTAAATAACCAACGGCTATTTTGGCAGAGGAATTTAAATGCCCAGACGGGCAGATTGTTTTTCTTAAAATTATGGCCGTTGGGATCGTTTAGGCCCGCTAGGACCGGTCCGGTCCCGGTCTCAAATGGTCCGGTCTCGCGGGCCTCAAGATAAGGACCGGCCCACCTCCCCCGGTCCCGGTCTTAAACGGTTCAACCCGTTTAGGTCCACTACCCACATGGGCCATGGTCCTGGGCCGGTCCTGGACCAGCTCACTTGCCCGCCTTACTTCAAATACAATCTTTCATGAAATCACTAAGCACATAGAAATAAACTGCCACATTGTCGGGAAAAAAGCTCTTTCAACGAAATTATAACATAATTCACGTAAACTAACAAACATCTTTACCAAGCTCTTAGAGGACCTCATAGTCCATGCATTTGTGACAAGTTTGGTACATATGATTTATATGCACCAACTTGAGAGGGAGAGTTGGAAGATAAGAAAATTATGTTGGAAGTCGGGAAAATAATGATATGAAGAAGTTGAGGAGTCAAGTTCACCCCAATACATTGCACCATGAACAAGAAGACCAAGAGTCCACAACTCACTCAAAAAGTGCACGACATAGAAGTAAAGGAAAGATCTATCACAATAAATGCAAGCACACAATTATTTGTTGTAGTTATAACATTCACATACATTTCTTTATCTCATATTTGTAACAATCATCAATATAAAGAATTCACAAATCTTGCTCTTATATAGTTTCCAACTCCTCTTTTAGTCTCTTGTCAAGTGCTTGTTATTATATCATGCTTTGTCTATTCTCAAAGTCTCCTCAAAGCCAATGACTGCATATAGTAGTCTCAAACAGATACATCAATATAGGACGAGACCATCTTGATGACATAAACGGGATCTCCCACTTTGATGGTCTTTCTCTTCTCTTGAGCAAGGGAATCTACGCACACTAAATTCTGACCAAAGTAAATCTGCATTCAATGAAATTTTAGCAATTTAATTGTCGTCAAGTGAATGATGAACACAAGAACTTATTTAATTTGCTTACTCGTCCTTGCGGTTTCTTATTTGTTTTTAAGATCTTATCTGAACGAAACTTCATGAGTGTTTCACTTGGCTCGGAACCTGCTTCTGCAGTTTCTTGATTGATTGTGGGAACCTGAAGGCGATATGTGAAAAGTTAACGAAGAAGATGAGCGTTGATGTACGTGATTTAGGATATTTTTTCCAAAGGCAAGTTTATTATCATTGGAGCTTCATAAGAACCAAGAGTTTCATAAACAAAAAATTACAGTAGGGGCAAACAAAGTGGAATTTCATGCTTCTGACACAGAGCCTAGAGTTCATCACTGAGAATTTCAACCTCAAGAAGTTTGAGACGACAAAGCATTACTTTTGATATAAGTTTGCAACCCCTTTTTCCTCCATTATGTTACTTTATTGTAAATGGAATATGATCCGAAAAATGTTCAGCATGTTTTTGCTTATTCGCAGGCATATGTTAAGTGTGTGTCTGTGTGTGTGAGTATGCAAACACTCAAGACACAAACATGCTAGATGACATTCCTTCAATCTTTTACAATTGAAAATCCCCCCAAAGTAACGCCAATGAGGTATGGGTGTTCAAGAACCCATTACTTTTGGATCCAAACATCATTACTTATATAGAAAAACTAGCAATTCATACAAATATATTAACTGAGCACCAGCCTCAGTACCAATTTCCAGATTAAAAATAGCCGAGCACCGATGATTTAAAAGTCCTAGATCCGCCACTGGTAATGGCAATTATCAAGACTTAGAGAAAGGATACCATTTACCTTGCAGCGATAACATAACTCCGTGCTATGGAATGTATTTTCGCCTATCTTGATATCCTTCCATAAATCTTCACAAAATGGCTCAGATCCATCAACGAGGATGCTGTATGCATGCATCCAACAGTTAGATGTTACAAATTGATGCGAAAACAGAATACCATTTATGTTGACAACAAAAGAAATGAATGATGGTTTAGGGGATTTTCGTTAAGATTCATTTACAGAGCGTTTATTCCAAAGAAGCCAGTATCATTAGCTTAACGAGTAGACCATGTAGAGGAGTCATGTTGAGGCAACAATTAAGTTCTTACTCTAAGGAAATAGGCTCATATTTCAGGGCTTCAATGTCATAAATAAAGATGAAAGAATTAAGCTACTGGATTGACCTCTTTAGTACTTCCAAACAGAAGCTCCTTCGATATAAAATCACTGTATTGGAAGAAAATTTTTAATTACTTCCATTAAAAGGTTGAATAAGAGCAAGAAGATACTTTGGTCTAAAGCGGTTAATTGACACAGGCTCCTTGAGTTGTTCATTTAATGTATCCAGTGATTTCTGCCAAAGATAAAGGAAACAGGATTAGAAAATAAAAACAAATTGAGAGATAAGATTTCATCTTTAGAAAGAAATAATAAGTTAATGATAACTTGTCTAACCTGGGAGATAAGGAGGAAGGGATACACATCATTAAATTTAATTTTGTACCCAGGGGCATAATTAGGGTCGGTAGGTCTAGACTCTGATACTGCATGAGCAAAAAGAAATGAGTGAAATGACTATGGTTGAGCATGCTTTCAGATGCACACATCTTTAAATATACATCCTCCGTTTCAAAAATAAATGTGGCGTAGTTTGAGTGGATATGGGGTTTAAGAAAGAAAAAAAGACTTTCGGAATTTGTGATCTTAAACATGCCATGCGATTTCTATGGCCATAAAAGCATGTCACTAAGGGTAAAATAGGAAGTTTAAAGTTAAATTATTTCTAAATATAGAAAAATCTCATTCTTTTCGGAACGGACTAATAAAGAAATAGTGTCAAATAAGATGGAAGAAATAGAGTATATAACTGATTGTTCAAGAACAAGCTTTAAAAAAGATATGATTAGACTATGGAGTCAGTGACAATAAAGTAGTTTCAGAGACCATTGGTATTTCCGAGATTGTTATATTCTAGATTACATACAGGCTTCTCAAGACATCAATCTCTAGACCATATGATTCTCTTTTTTTGGATTCCTTCTGTTAAACCCCCCTTCCCCCTCTATACCCGGGAGGAAGGAATTAGAGGTAGTTGAAGCCGCATCGAATACAAGCATTTGATGAGAAATATAAAAGATACAATATAGAAAGCAAATACTGCCGATCAGTGTTTAAAAAAACAGACAGTGTTGATAACATTACATTGATCTTTATCTGTCTGGGTTGAAGCTTCTAATGTTAAATGTTCAAAAGCAGTTCAAGGGTAAACGTAATACCATGAAGTTACAAACTACACGATAATTTTGGTGGATTACAAAGGGAAATTTATAAGCAGAAGTAACAAAACCATCAGTATAGCCAGACACATAAGTATACCTTCATTGAAACGAACGAGGCGACTAGGTTTCCCTAGATATTTGGAGAACCACCTCGATGCTTCATCTCCTTCATCCAAAGCAGAGCCAGACCATTCCCACACTGAGACACCATTTGCTACTTCAGATGGCTCAACCAGTGGGACTTTAAGCACATCCATACCAGGGGCCTTTATCACTGTCAGAAAAAGGTAAACTACTGATACTAGTGAAGTTTCACATTTTTTGCAGGTAAAATTGCTTTACTTTTGGAGTTTGGACAATGCCTCAAAAGAAATGATGAAGATTAAGAAATGCAAAGCTTCTTTTTATTATTATTATTTTTAATTAAGTTTCACGAAAAGCAAAGCAACTTGGGATTGAGGCGTCGTAGTTGTTGTATCAAGAAATGCAAAGCGATTGAAATAACCAGTTAAAGGCACAATGCAAAAGATGCAAACAAAATAAGAAACTTCACTTGTCTTTTCAGTTCTGTATTCAGAATTTATTATTTTCAGTAGAGGGGATATAACATGATAACTTTCCGCTGCCTGCGTCCGCAACTTCTAGTACAAAAAAATAACTTTTGGACTCAAGAAAGACCGAGTAAGAAGTGGTCTTTCATGGCTGAACAATAGAAGGATTTTTCCAAATTCAAAAGGAAACAAGAGAATTATCAATTAGAACTGATTTCATCAATACTAGAGAAAGAAGAAGAAAGTATGAACTAACTGTGATAGAGTTGACAATGCGACGTATCTCATACTCAACTAACATTCTTCCCTGTTCAACAACCAGACCAAAAATGGTACTATATAAATGGGTAAACACAACAAATTCAGGAGCACCTCTGCTTCTGCTTTTACTAAAGCGTTTTCTGCATTCTTCTTTCATACTTTTTTGCTGCTCTCCATATTCACAACATTTTGGCTTGCTCCTTTTAACGGTATTGAGATTTGAAAGGAAGAAATGATTTTTTCTATTATCATGAACTGATAATTCTTCCAATTTACCAGTAAATTTCCTCATAATCACTCACAGAGATAATGGAGCATAGGCAAGAGGAAACAAGGATCATAAAATTAGTTCTCTCGCTAACCTAAATATGAGCTTGGATTGGGTTCCCAACCCTCTAATAATGCCTCCTTTGGAAGTTCAACCTCAACTAGAGCAAGGGATGGCTCTACTCTTTGAGTACACGCTCTGCCTTTGGAGTTTACAACTATCCACTGCCGATCCCATCGAAATCCTGAGTACAACAAAGCACAAGAAGTGATTGTTGAGTTCACGCGTCATTGACTTTGAAAGTGAAAACTAACTAAGAAATTAATAAGAATTATTTGTGTACTATATATTTGAAGCTTTGGGTTACAATATCTCACTAACATTTTCTTCTAAAATTCAATTTCTGCAAAAATGTGCTAAATGACTGTTATAAAGACATGCTACCAAACATATGCGCAACTCATTACATACCAGCGTACAGAGTCTATGATCTTGCACCATATGCCTCCATAACAATGGTAAATGTTATAATGCACAACAACTACCACAAGACTATGTTTTTGCTCTTTTGGGGGATCTTGAAACTTTTTGTACTCTCTTAGCACAATCTTTGTGAAAAGGGTTACTTTATCTTCTATATAAATATGTTACCTTCTCAAAAAAAAAAAAAAAATACAGAACAATGCAGTTACTACATGATAATATCTTTTTATTTTTCTTCTATTGGTAACTACAGGTTGAGACAATAGGTTAACTAAATAGCCAACCAATTCAAAGATTATTAGGCATTGGTGATGCACACCAAAAACCGAGACAGTTTAGGCGAATTGAGAATTAAAACCTTGATACGAACTTAAGTGGAAATGAACAATTTATAGAAAATAGAGGAAGCCTCAGTTAAAGAACTCCCAAGTAGTTCAGAGTCGCTCCTTGTTGTCCAAAGTTTAGAGTTGCTCGTTAATTATCAAAATATTTGTCGATGGGTTTGACTTCTTAAATAACTTTGTTTCTTTTTTTTTTTCAATTTCTTTTGAACATTTTAACATTAGTAAATGACAGAAGGTATCATAGTATGGCTTTCTCCTCAACAATTTACATACCCCATATCTGGTTGGTGACAACTGAACTTTAAAACGAGAAGATCTGCTATGGAGCCAGGTATATTATTCATTCTATTAGGTTGTAAAGCGCAGTTCCTGATGGGCTTCAAATTAACCTGGGCAGGGATCGATATCCTGAGTATCAAGCAACAGTAGGACAGCTAAAATATCAGCAATTTCACATGGAATCAGAAAAGGCCGAAATGCATACAAAATATGCTATTTTCAGCATGCTGCAAAGGCTTAGTGCATTAGTTCTACTGACAACAGCCAAACATAGAAGCTTCTGCAAACTGAATCTCCAAAGAGCAAAACGGCTGTTTTGCAGCCAAAAAAAGAAAAAAAGCCAAGAGAGAGAGAAATGCCTCATTTAACATTTTTTATCTTTATTAAAGTAAGGTTCCTCTTCTTCATATTTAGCATCAAGAAAGTGCCGGTTAAATATAAAGAAAGTACAAAAGTATTTCCCTATTAGCTGTGTATGTAGGGAACTAACAAATATAGCAAAATGTCCAAATCATTTATAAAGATCTCCTACACCCTTCAAAACATAGATTGATCCCTGATCTCCTACACCCTTCAAAACATAGATTGATCCCTGATCTCCTACACCCTTTAAAACATAGATTGATCCCTCTCTCTAGATTCTCCTTCTCTACCAATTGCAAAAAGATTGCTCTATGGTCTTAGGCATCACTGATTTGACTTCACAGACGTTCAAAAATATACTCCACAATTCTATTGCTGAAGGGCAATGAAAAAAGAAATGGTCTACATTTTCCAACTTCTTTCATACATAAAGCATCCGCTACAGATGTGAACCCCATTCTCATCAAATTATCTAGTGTAAGCAGGGGCGGATTTATAGGTTTAATTATGGGGCACGTGAATCCATAGTCTCTCTGTAAAATTAAATATTTTATCTATATATTTTCTAAAATTGGTTTAATATTAACTCTTGGCACCCATACTTCAAGAAGGTTGAATGGTGCACTTGGTTGAAGGTTGAGTTATTTACCAAGATGTATAGGGATCAATTCCCACTAGATACATTTTTTTTCTCCTTTTTTTAATAGTGCACCCATGTAGTAGAAATCCTTCATCCGCCTCTGAGTGTAAGGCAGGCTTCATGTACCACAATCCGCACTAAACATGCAACTCTAGGAAGTAAATCATTTGCTATTGTCAATCCTTACTGTTGCGACTTGAAAGTCCGTTGCAACTTGGTACTGTTGTCTAACCTGATTTAACTGTATCACAACATCAGCTATTCTAAAGGAATCTGCCACTTCCGTTGGCAATTAACTTGTCGAGTTACACTCCTTTAGCCCAGTTACTCCGTTATATCAATCACCTCACTTATCAAACTTTGATTGGAAGGGTTATACTAATTTGGGCTAATATTGACATAACCCAAGATATTTAAAGTTTACCAAGTCATCGTCTTTTCTCGATCGAGGGTTCGAGTTGGATGAGTGTTTATGCTCCATATCAGCAAATTTAGTGTTGTAATTGTAAAATGGTGAAATCACAGGGCTTATTGTAACAGAAAGCAGTCATTTACTGCACATCCGTTAGGAATTAGTTCTCAATTTCAGTTGACTAATCACTCTTACCAACTTCATATCCCCAATGATCTAAGAATTCCAACTTGCAAAAAAAAAAGTTACTAAAACATGTAACTGTACAACTATAAGGATGCAAAATAACAAGAAATGGTTATGTTGTGATTTGAAAGGAATTAAGTTCAAAATTCAAATGGGGTCCTTTTTTTCTTTCTTGATGAAACCCACATAAAAACTGTAAAGGATAATTGGAGAATCCTAAAAGAAATTTGAAGTAATTTCATACCAGTAGAAGAAAGGGTAGCTTCAGAAACTGAAATACCACGGCATGATTTCACTGGGTATATGAATATTGATTTCACTTGTGCACCTCCTACTTCTGCCATATCAACAAAGAAAAGAGCTTCTCTCTCTTTCTTCACTCTTTACTTAATAAATGAATTTTTTCCCTTAGCAACTGAACAACGTGTTCATGAAAAGGTTGGTTGACTTATCCTACACTATTGTGGGCCAGACCATTTTCAGCTGATTCGGCTCCTTATCAGCTCCTTTGGCTTCATTCCCTTTGTCTCACCTCAGATTTTTTAATGATAAATTTTGTAAAACCACAATTGTTTAGTGGTTATTAATTTTCTATAGTTATCATATACATAATTACTTTTATAGCTATCTTTCAGTTGTTATGGTAATGTATTCAATTTATTCGCGCTACTTTCATGAATACGGTAGCAAAAATCGGCTAAAAAACAGGGCAGCCGAGTTGTTAGCCGTTGTATTCACATGTATTCATGAATACAATAACGACAATCAATGTAATAATAGGTATATCCAGTTGTTTAATAATGGAAAGCTGCTAATTTAACGTGATACACTCTTAATATAACTCAACTAAATCAATTATAACGCGCAATATTATCAATCCAATTAATGAGAAGATTTATCAGACGCTAAACACCAAAAAACATAGCATTCTTCAGAGTTTCTATCATGCTCCAAACTCGGGGAGCGCGACCGGCGCTCAACCGAGTGAACCCGGTCAAGCAAGCCTATTGAATACTTTCTACCCAACTCACCTATGATTTAAGAGTATACATAACTTTGTTAATTAACCAATAAGGAGATCATGTAGACAATACTAAATTCATTACGATTAATTACTTCATTTAATAAGTCTCAAAACACACACACACACCTTCATGGTTCAGAAGTGGAGCAAGTGATTCAATCACAACACAACTTGTTTAATATTTTCAACACCTATATACAACCCACACTAAGTCTACAGAGCCTTTAAAGATACCAAAGAGTACAATGATAGTGCCGACAACAAGGCTCCGGCTATACCTAAAAATACAATAACACATACGAAACAAAAGATACACAACCCCGGAATGAGATGGGGCTCACCAAGTCAGCTGGGAAGAATGAGCACCACTATCACTGGTCAATATCCTCCTATGTGGAACCACCTGCATCCATTAAAGATGCAGCGCCTCCGGCAAAAGGGACGTTAGTACATGTCTAATAGTATTAGTATGAAAACCAAACACCAATTTAAGAACTCGGAAGTACAATATGAATATGATAAATCGGGTCGACAATAGAATAGCATAGTTAGCCGTTTAAGCCAAAGCAAGCTTATCAAGAACTATCAATAACATTTATAGAATTTAAGATGAGATCCTCTATAACGATCTTTACACAAAGCGGCCCCGACTCCTCACCCCAGTGTATGGAGGTGGAGGTGTAAGCACAATACCACAACTCTACTCAAGCGGCCCTGCCGCCTCACCCCAGTGTATGTGGGTGGAGGTATAACCACACTACCAAAAACCTACACAAAGCGGCCATGCCGCCTCACCCCAATATATGCGGGTGGAAATCCATCAACGATACCAATACCTACACAAAGCAGTCATGCCGCCTCACCCCAATGTATGCGGGTGGAGGTGTAATCTTAATCACAATCTCTACACAATTTGGCATAATAACTTTCACATAAATCACGACTTGGAATTATAACATGTAGATACGCAATCCATAGTTTGGAACACATCCTCAATTTATAATACAACATGATAAGAGCATTTGAAATACGAATTGACATATATCTTTGTCACAAAACTTATTCGGAATACTCGATTTATAATAAACATCTTGGAACTTACAAGGGTAATGTGGGGTTCAATTCTTAAAGAAGGGTTTAGCCAACATACTTCACTTGAGATTCCTTACACTCTAAAATATTTTAGAAATCTTAGCAACTTCAATCTATTTTAGAAATATAATAAATTGAACCAAAATTAGGAAGATGCTCATGGCTCTAGCTCAGTTGAGCATTTTATCAAACACTAGGTGTGCATTAAGGTTCCTAGGACCTTTTATGGAGGATTCCATCATCCCAAACCCATTATCTACCATTTTTAGCTCAACAATCTCCTTACACCCCTTTGAAAGCACATGCATGCAAGATGGACAACTCCCATGCCCAAATATTATCTTACTAATTACCCATTTCTAGTTAAATTTCGAAATTGAAGAATTGGGGAAAGAAATTCTTACCTCTTTGAAGCCCTAGTAACTCTTTGATAAAATTTCAAGGTTTGATTCAAGGCAGAGTAGTGAAAACCTTAGTCCTCCCTTTCCTCTCTCTAGAGTCGCTCTCCCCTCTCTCTAAAATACCAGAAAATCCCCCCAAAATGAAACCTTAGTCTAGATAAATGAAATGGGGGTCGAGGTTATAAAAACCCAAAATTAGCACAGACGCGCCGCAGGGCACGACGCGACAGTGAAAAATGTGCCCAAAAATATTTTTTCGAAGTGTTCTGGAAATCGCCACAAGCGCGCCGCATGGGGCGGCGCGGTAGTGTCTACCCAGCATGAATAATATTTCCTTTACTCCTCAGCACACCGTGCAATCCAAAAAGTCCATACCGCAGCGAGATATTTACAATCATGAACACGTAAGTCTACCCCGACACCACGAAGTCCCGAGTTTTTAGGTAAAATTTATGGGGCCTTACAGTTTCAGTCCCTCTTTGTTTTCTAACACAGTTCGAGGTTTTTGTTCCTGATATTGTTCAAGGTTCTGCTCGAAATTGATACAAGTATCTACAAAAATATTTTGAAGTTCGAATTTCTAGATGGCAAGTTTAACAGTGCTAATTCGTCATTCTGGAAAGTGGAACATTGAAAATTGTTATGTCGATTATTCGATTGATGGGATATTGATAATGGAGTATGCGTCGTACAATGATTTGGTTGCTTTAATTTTGAAGCAACTTGGCATAGATTTGAGCTCCAAGTCAATTAAAATTGAATACAAAGTGGAAGGAAATTGCATGCCTATGGAAATACACAACGACATGGGTTACAAGGTGTATGTAGAGTTAAAAAAGGAGAACAAAGAATTAGGGATGTATCAATTGTGTATAACTACATTGGATCAAGAAATTGTAGATGGAGGAAGTTTATTTCAAAGAGACCTAATGCAACTTGACGCAACCGATGGGGTGAATAAATTTGATACATTTGATACACTTGCACTTATGTCTTTAAACTCAGGTGAACCAATTGAGGTTTTCGAACCAGAAAGAGATTTGATTATTTCTAAACAAAAAGAGGTGATGGCTGGACAAGTATTAAAGGATAAGGCCACATTGAAGGCGGTGATGGAGCAATATGCAATTGCTGAAAGGTTTTAATTCCGTGTTGATAGGTCAAATGCTATCAGGTTTGAGTGTTATTACTTACAACCTCTTCACCAATATGTTGTATTCAACTGTATGTATATGTATTCGTAATAGTTTTATGGTGTATTCATGGCATCATATTATTATACAACATATATTATGTTGTATTCATAATATAACATAATATGAATAGTATCAGTGTTTTTAATTGAATGTGCTGAAACAGTTATAGGTTCGTGAACTATTTATATTATTGTGTTTATAATACATTGTTGTATACAAATGTATTCAATATTTTTTTATGGTGTATTCATGTAACATACATTGTATTTCATTGTATGTTTCTTTCAAAACTTTGTTGAAAATGAAATTGTTATGTGTCTGTGGTTAGAAGACACTTAGCCGAATCAGTGTGATGATCCAATATGTCATTTTTAAATTTAATATTTACTTATGTGTTCTAAGACCTCAAATAGCACCTTTCAGCATTCTTCGACTTGCGGGCGCAATCCATAAATTTTTTCGGAAAGTTTTTATGTGAAAAAATTGATTAAAATGTAAAATGGAGCTTCAAAACTCTTTTGAGTTGACTTCGGTCAACGTTTTAAGGAAACAGACCGGGATCGGTATTTTGACTTGGGCATATGCCCGAAATCGAATTCGGAGGCCCTAGCTCGAATTATCGCCATTTAACGAAAACTGGAAACTTAAAGGCTAAAGATTTCCAAAGATTGACCGCGGATTCAACTTTTTGATATCGGGGTCGGAATTCGATTCTAGAAATTTGAATAGGTCTGTTATGTCATATATGACTTGTGTGCAAAATTTGAGGTCAATCGAACTTGATTTGATAGGTTTTGGCATCGAATGTAGAAGTTGTAAATTCTTAAGTTCCTTAAGCTTGAATTGGGGTATAATTTGTGATTTTAGCGTTGTTTTATGTGATTTGAGGTTTCGACTAAGTTCATATGATGTTTTAGGACTTGTTGGTGTATTTGGTTAAGGTCCTGGGGCCTCGGGTGAGTTTCGGATGGATAACAGATCGAAATTTGAACTTAAACAGCTGCTGGAAATTTTGGCCTTCTGGTGCAATCGCACCTGCGAAATTTAGCTCACAGGTGCGAGCTCGTAGAAGTGAGCCTTGCATCACAGAAGCATGAAGTCTACAGAAGCAGACGATGCCTCGCAGAAGCGGCACACGCATCGCAGAAGCGGAAAAGGGGAAGGTGCAGCCTCGTCGCAGAAGCGAGCCAGGCCGCAGAAGCGACCACAATTTCCAAAAAAGCGGAACCGCAAATGCGGTTAAGTGTTCGCAAGTGCGAAAGCACTGGACATATTACAAAACAGAGTGGTTCCGAGATTTTTCTCATTTTTGAACATTTCAAGTACGGGTTGGGGCGACTTTTGAGCAAGAATTCACGGAAAAACTTGAGGTAGGTCACTTGTGATCATTGTTAGTCAATAATATTGAATTATCATTGATTATTCCGACTAGATTACGTGTTTTTGAGGTAAAATTTGAGGATTTGGGCCTAGAGATTTGAAAATAAGATTTGGGGATTTGAAGGTCGAGTTGATGTCGGAATTTGATAAAATTTCTATGGTTGGACTCGTGGTTGAATGGGCGTTCATAATTTGTAACGTTTTTCCAGATTCATAGACATGGGCCCCGCTATCAATTTTTGAATTGAATTTCAGATTTTGATTGGAAAATTTAGTATTTTCATATAGAATTAGTTTCTATAATTTTGAGTATATTAAATTGTTTGTGACTAGATTTGAGGCATTCGGACAACAATTCACGAGGCAAAGGTTTATTGGAATTTTGAGTTGGTTGCAAAGCGAGGTAAGTGTCGTGGTTAACCTTGACTTGAGGGAGTAGGACTTGTTTGTCTATTTGCTAATTAATTTAATGTGCGGGTACAACGTATACGTGAGGTTGACGGGTACTTATGTGTTGTGGTTGAGTCAAAGCATGCTGGAGGAATTTGTTCATTTTGAATAATTGCCTATTTAATTAAGATATTCCTGCTTAAGTTTGTTATTGATTATGTGATCATTATTCATGAATTTATTATTGATTTAATTATTGTTGAATATTGTAGAAGAGTGTAAAAGCATGAAGGGTGATGACGTGCCATTCATATTATCCCTGTCATGGTGAGAAAGAGTGTAAAAGTACGAAGGGTGATGTCGTGCCAGAAGAGAGTTAAAGCACGAAGGGTGATGTCGTGCCAATCTTATTATTTATTTATAAATTCATGGGAGGAATGAGAGTAAAAGCACGAAGGATGGTGCCGTTCCATTTTCATATTATCAGTTGCTTATTTTATTGTTGATGAATTAATTGGCTGCTATGTGACACTTCTCCAACTGAAATTTCTATATCATTCCCCTTCGCATGTTCCCTCCCAAATTTATAAATTGTTAATTATTGTGTTATTGTTGCTTCATATTTATATATGCTTGTACATGCTGTTTAAGTACGTGTCTTGTCATAGCCTCGTCACTACTTCGTCGAGGTTAGAGTCGACGCTTACGGAGTACATGAAGTCGATTGTACTCATACTACACTCTGCACTTCTTTTGCAGATTTTAGAGTTGGTCCCAGTGGAATACCATAGACTTGCTCGGATTCGGCTACCCAGAGGAGACTTGAGGTATAACTGCACAACGTCCGCAGTTCTAAAGCCCCCTTTTATCTTATCTTAGCTGTGAATTATCTTTCAAACAACTTGAATTTTATTCAGGCCTTTATTTGTATTATTCTAGCAGCTCGTGCTCTTGTGACACCAGATTCATGGATGTATTTGGATGATTCAGTTGTTATGGTCTTCCGCACTTTATTTCAGTAATTGACTTCCGTTTAATTTGATTGGTTTAAAAATGGTTAAGACTATTTTAATGTTGGCTTACCTAGCAAGTGAAATGTTAGGCGCCATCACGGTCCTGAAGGTGGGAATTTTGGGTCGTGACAAGTTGGTATCAGAGAATTAGGTTATTTAGGTCTCACAAATCACAAGCAAGCTTAGTAGAGTCTGAAGGATCTATACGGAGACGTCTGTACTTATCTTCCAGAAGCTATAAAGTTTAGGAACAATATCACTTCTTTCCTTTTCTATCATGCGATTTTATTCTATCATCGATGATTGAACCATTCTATTCTTATTCTCTCGCAGATGGCGAGAACATGTAATACATCTACCGACGAACATGGACCAGAGCCCCAGGTGGCAACTATGACTAGGGGCAGAGGCTGAGGCCGAGGGCGCGCCAGAGGCCGAGCTCAAGCTAGATCTCAAGCAGCACCACCAGTAGTGGAGCCCCAGGTGGATCTTTAGGAGGAGGTTCCAGTTCAAATTTTACTTGTTGGACAAGTTCAGGTTCCGGGAGGATTCATAGCTACTCCAGTGCTTCAGGGCGCTCTAGTCTGTTTGGTGACCCTAATGGAGGGTATGGCCCGGAATAGTACATTTCCAGTAGCACCAGCCGTCTCATGGGCTGGGGGAGGAGCACAAACTCCCACTACTCCCGCTCTGGAGCAGATGGCTCCCTAGTATCAGGCTCCAGCAGCCCCGCCCGTTGGGGTAGTTCAGCCAGTTGTTGCGGCACAGGTTGGTGATAGGCCCGCCATGTCTTCTGAGGCTTTATTGAGGCTGGACAAGTTTACTAAGCTATTTCCAGTTCACTTTAGTGGTACACCTTCTGAGGACCCACAGGATTATATTGACCGCTACCATGAGGTGTTGCGGAACATGGGTATAGTTGAGACCAATAAGGTCAATTTTGTTGTATTTCAGATGACGGGTTCTGCCAAGAGGTGGTGGAGAGATTGTATATTGACCAGACCAGCCAGGTCGCTTGCATTGACTTGGGGGCAGTTCTCATGGCTATTTCTAGATAAGTTCTTCCCTATCACATTGAGAGAGGATTACCGTATGCAATTTGAGCGTCTCCAGCAGAGCAGTATGACTGTTACTCAGTACGAGACCCATTTTGTGGATCTAGCCCGTCATGCTCTCCTTTTACTTCCTACTAAGGGGGGAGGGGAGTGTGAGGAGGTTTATTAATGGACTCACTCAACCTATCAGGCTTCAGATGGCCAAGGAGAGCGGAAGTGGGATTCCCTTACAGGCAGCTGCTAATGTTGCTAGGAGGATCGAGATGGTTCTTACACAGGAGAGATGACAGGGGTCTGATAAGAGGCCTTATCAGTTCGGTGGGTTCAGTGGTGCCTCGTATAGAGGCAGGGGTAATTTTGGTAGAGGCCATCCTCCCAGGCCCTTTCATTCAGTGCTCCAGGCATCCCACAGTGCTTCAGGTGGTCGCGACCCTCATATGTCTCATTTCGACTAGCTAACTTACAGTGCACCACCAGCTCCTATTAGTGCACCTCCGATCCAGAGTCATCAGAGTGGTTATCCAGGTTGACATGGCTAGTTCTAGGGTCAGCAGTCACAGTAGCCGAGGTCCTGTTATACTTGTAGTGATCCGAAGCACATTACTAGATTTTGCCCTCGGGCATCTGGCAGCTCACAGCAGTAGGTTATCGTGCTATGATTCCAGCACTAGTTGTTTCGCCACACGCCCAGCCAGCTAGGGCCAGGGGTCATACAGCTAGAGGTAGAGGTCAGGTCGTTAGAGGTGGAGGCCAGCCAGTTAGAGGCAGTCCCAGGGACGTGGTTCAGAGTGGTGGGGCCCAACCCCGATTTTATGCTTTTCCAGCTAGGCCTGAGGCCGAGTCATCTGATGTCGTCATCACATGTATTGTTCCAGTTTTCCATAGAGATGCTTCAATCCTATTTGATGCAAGATCTACTTATTCTTATGTGTCCTTCTATTTTGCGTCATATCTGGTTGTGCCTCGTGATTCTCTGAGTGCTCCTATGTGTGTGTCCACGCCAGTGTGAGATTCTGTTGTGGTATATCATGTCTATCATTCGTGTATGGTTACTATTAGGAGTCTTGAGATTAGCGTGGATCTTCTACTACTTGATATGGTAGATTTTGATGTCATCTAGGGTATGGATTGGTTGTCACCTTATCATGCTATATTGGATTGTCACGCCAAAACGGTGACCTTAGCCATGCGGGGTTACCTCGAATAGAGTGGAAATGGGCTCTTGGACATTCCACCAACAAGGTTATCTCTTATGTGAAGGCTCGACGTATGGTCGAGAAGGACTGTCTAGCTTATTTGTCTCATATTCTCGATTCTAGTGCGGATGTTCCTTCTATGGATTCAGTTCCAGTTGTCTGTGAATTTCCAGATGTATCTCCTGCAGATTTGCCGGGGATGCCACCCGACAGAGATATTGACTTCTGTATTGATTTGGCTCCGGGCACCCAGCCATGAATATACATGGACAGATTAAAAATTCTAAAGCTACCATGAATAAGAGGCAGCAATGACTGGAACGCAGGTACATCTTCAGATCCATCTTCCGTCGTACACAATAACACCGGCATCAGAAATCCACACGCAAGGAGTAGAAGTGTAGTATGAGTACAACCGACCTAATGTACTCAATAAGTAACAAACCTAACCTTAGGTTGAAAGTAGTGATGAGTTTGTACCAAGGTTAGAGACCACACCAATAGCGAATAACATCTCATAACAATACAATTTAAAGCAACACAAGTAATAACTCAATGATAAAATGCTCAGCTCGTATACAATTTCGGAAAATAAACATTTTCTTTTCAAGTATAACAGTAAAACTCAAATCTTTTGCCGAAAATCACCAAAAATATGAGGAAGTCTGAAATATGTAATTTTTCTCAAAACTTTAACGACAGATAAGAAATTTCATTATCAGATGGCATGAGGAAAAATACTTTTTTATGCCTACATATCAAGTATGCATGTCTAATGCAATGCAGCACAGTAGAACCCATGTAATCACACTCCCAGAGTACTCAATCACTCAGTACTGTACGAGGCAGATCCACCCCAGGGAAGATCCACCCCTCAATATAAAATACAACTAACAGTCAGCCACTCAGTACTGTATAAGGCCAATCTAGCCCATGGAAATTCATCCAAAATATAATTAAATAAGGCAACTCCATGCCCAGGGAAGTCCATCCCAAATATAAATAAATAAGATAACTTCATGCCTAGGGAAATCCTTCCCCAATATAATATCATTTGCGCTCACTGTGGGAGGGTGAAGACTCCGGAGGAGCTCCTTCAGACCAAGCGCTATAATAATAAGTCATTTAGGCCTGCTGCGACGTGTAACCCCGATCCATAAATAATATATATATATATATATATATATATATATATATATATATATATATATATATATGGCCTGCTACTGCGTATAACTTGATCCCATAAATATCCATCCCAAATATAATATCATCTGCGCTCATTGTGTGGGGTGCAGATTCCTGAGGAGCTCCTTCAGCCCAAGCGCTATAATAATAAGTCATTTAGGCCTGCTGCGGCGTGCAGCTCGATCCCATAATAATAAAGCTTATAAGGCCTGCTGCAGCGTATAACCCCGATCCATATAATAATAAAGCCTATAAGGCCTGCTGCGACGTGCAGCCCTGATTCATAACATATATATATATATATATATATATATATATATATATATATATATATATATATATATATATATATATATATATATATATATATATATGGCCTGCTGCGGTGTGTAGCTTGATTCCATAAATATCCTTACAACTGGATGAACACGATTGAGTATGAAATTATAATTTAAATAAATAATTCCACAGCAATACGACCTATGCGGGTCTCAAAAATACCGGCATATAGCCCCAACATGATTTTTAACATGATTCTCAGCTCAATTTCTTTAACACATGAAAGTGCATGGATAATGCCAAGATTATTTAACTACAAAATTCCACGAAATCAATTACGTCATAATTTCCACGGTGCACACCCACACGCCCGTCACCTAGCATGTGCGTTATCTCCAAACAAATCACATAACACGTATATTCAGGGTTCATACCCTCAGCTCCAAGTTTAGAAATGTTACTTACCTTGAACAGGTCGAATCCGATACCGAGCAAGCTAAACGATGCTCCAAAAATTCCACTCTGCGCGAATCAACCTCCGAACGCCTTCCTATCTCCTTAATTCCAAGCCAAACGATTCGAACTAGTCAAACAACGTGCAAATTAATCAAAATATACACTAATGCTTGCAATTTAACAATTTTATAAAAAATTCCAACTCCGCTCGAAAAGTCAACCAAAGGTCAACAATGGGGCCCACATCTCGGAATCCGATAAAAATTATAAAAATTCGAACCCCCATTCAACCACGAGTCCAACCATACCAAAATTACTCAAATTTGACCACAACTCGACCTTCAAATCCTCAATTAAAGTCTATGAAATTTTTTACCATTTTCATCCCAAAACATTAATTTAATGATAAAAACAATAATAGATTCATGTAATTTAACCAAAACCGAGTTAGAATCACTTACCCCAATCTATATGGTGAAAATCGCCTAAATATCTCTTCAATCCGAGCTCCATAGCTTCAAATGTGTTAAAATGGCCGAAACCTAGAAATATAACTTCTATCCAGGCATTTACTCTTTGCGATCGCGAAAACTTCTTCGCGATTACAAAGCACAAAATTTTCCAGCTCACTTTTACTCTATGCGATCACGGCCATTCCCCCGCGATCACGATTAACAATTTCCAACAGCCTTGTCCAACTCTTGCGGACAGTCTCTAGTATGATGGTCATAATATTTTTTTACCAAACTCCAAATTATAATTGGTTTAACTTTCTGAAAACTCGACACCAAGGGCTACAACTTTCATCTTTGGATCATCTCCAAATTCCTTATAGATTGCGAGACATAAGCTTCCTAAATCAGGTCAGTGTAGCAGAGATTTTGTTCTATGCGATCGCGTGAAGGCTTCCGTGATAGCGATGCACAACTCCATTTTCCCCATTTTCCTCTTCGCTATCTCGACTAGATCCATGCTATCGCAATGTACACTCATGTAGCTAAAAACCAAAAATTAGAAATGGCTTATAAATGGTCTAAAACCACCCCGAAGCTCACCCGAGCCCCTTGGGACCCCGTATGAACATACCAACAAGTCTCAAAACATATTTATCATGCCCCGAACCTGGGCCTGGATGTAACACGACACTCGGTGCCTGACTACATATGATCGAGTGAACCAACTGGCTGGCTGAATCAACATGTAATATCATAACATACTGAATGCGAAAGATAAACTAACACATGCTGATATACGAAAAGTATAAATGATATAAAGCAAATGTGGAATCACTAATATAAGTCTAAAACATATATATAGCAACACTGTTTAAACTTAAATGCCTGTGACTCTGTCTAACTGTTACTCTAGTCTATGAAGCCTCTAATGAAGCACTGATAACACTGACTGTCTGAAAATACTAAAGATTATAAGGTAATGATAATGCCCTGAAAGAACTGGGGATCACCAAATAACTGGTACGAGAATCCTAGCGCTATGAATCGTCAACCTGTAAATCATTACCTGCATCGTGAGATGCAGGCCCCGGGCAAAAAGGGACGTCAGTACATTTGAATTGCACTGGTATGTAAAATAACTGAAATAAAGAATTATAAATACCAAAACTGAAACTAAGCTGATGACGGAGAATTGATAATTGATAACTCAAAAATGATAACTATTGAAACTGAAACTAAAATGATAACTGATAGCTGATAACTGATAACTAATAACTAATAACTGAAATGATAATGATAACTAGTAACTGATAACTAAAATGATAATGATAATGATAATGATAATGATAACTAGTAAATAATAGCTGAACAGATAACTGATAACTCAACTTAACAAAGGAAGTAAGGATATGAATACCCCCTCTTCTGAATGATGAACCACCTGTTTATCTGAATAAATAAATTGCGGCCTCAGGCCCAATATATATATGTGCACAAACTGCGACCTCGGGCCCAAGTATACATATACATAACTGCAGCCTCAGGCCCAAAGAAGCATAAAGCATAAATTGTGGCCTCAGGCCCAAAGATGCATAAAGCATTAACTGCGACCTCAGGCCCAAATACATGGGTTCAACATTCAGGGATTTAAAATCAGGAACTGAGAACCATACACCAATACATGATACTGAAATACTAAATTATATTGAGTTACATGATACTCGAATGCTGAATAGAATTAGACTGAGACATGTATTCATGAACTGATTATGAAAACTAAAATTTCAACTGTTTATGACATGTTGAGTAATCTAGGTTGAGACTCATGGGCATCAAACCCAAGTCTATATTTATTACGAACTGATTTCACAACGTTCAGAATGAAAGTCATGAACGAGTTACGAAGCTAGAGAATAGAAGTTCTATAACTATTCAAGGAACTAGGCTTAACTATATTTCTGAGGCAATTAGTAACGTGGTAAAAGAAGCATAGTGTAGGGAGAATCATTAACATTCCCAAACATAGAGAGTTAGCCTCACATACCTTAACTTCCTTCTCTTGAGCCTAATACAACATTCGCCAACCCTTTCAACTTTAATCTATATCAATACAAGTTAAAGGGATTCCAAATTAGCAACAATAGTCATGTTTTGGTCACTTAGGCATTTTATCAAACACTTGGTGGCATAAAGCTTCATAGCCCTTATTAATGGTGTTTCTACACCCAACAAGCCATTATCTTGCTCCTAGATAAATTCTAAAATCTTAAATTTCTTATAATCAAAATCATTCTTCTTCACCGAAGATAAATAACACCCTTAACCAATAATCAACAATCAACAAACCAAACCTATAATTTTTTATGCTTTTCTATCAAACCCATCAACTCATATCTCATGAACATAGAGTCTATAATCATTAATCCAATGGTATAATCAAATAGAGGGTGAAGACATTATCCTTTTTGAAGTTCAATCATCTTGAATTCGAGTTCTAGGTTTTGTTCTCTCAATAATGATGCCCCAATCGAATAACTAATAATTTGAAGTGTTTACCCATGTTAATAAGGTGTTGGGGAATTGAAATTAACTTAGAATAACCATTAGAACTTACCTTGGATGGTGGAGGGACCTTTGAGGAGTTAGGTTCTTGAGAGCTCCCCTTTCTAGAGCAAGGTTTTGTGTTTTGGGGGTGTGGGGGACGAAGTAGGGCTTTAAAATGACCCCCATGTGCGTCCCCCGTGTAGTTTAAGGTCTGATCGCGCACCTTACCACGTAAAATGGCAGTAGCATTGCCTCAAGTGCGCGGCCGCGCACGTGACCCTCCGGTAGGGGTGTGCGTCGATCGGTTCGGTCGGTTATTATGAGAGTAAAGTTCGGTTTATCGGTTTTCGATTTTGTAATATTAATAACCAAATCAAACCAAAGTATTTATGGTTCGGTGCGGTTTTTTCAAAGTTCGGTTCGGTTATTTCCGGTTTATTTTTTCGGTTATTAACGGTTCAAGATTTTTATATCTTGGATTTACTTCCGGTGGTCATAAACTTCCAGTGGTCATAAAATACAAGAAACTTTGTTCTAAATCAAGCATTAATGCAAATTGAGTTCTTTCAGCTACTATAATCTAGAGAATCTTGGAATAAACAAATACAAATCTAGTTGTTAATTATTGGATTCAATTCCTTTTAGAGCAGCCCACTACTACTGTTTCTAGTATCAATATGAACAACATAACAATTAACAATATAATAATTAATCCACTAGCAGGATTTCACGTCCAAACAGAACACAATAGCTACCAAAAATTGCTCAGAGATCAATGAAACATCAAAATAACTTAGCAGAAAATTACAGAAAGCCAAGTCCATGTTCCTATTTAACAAAATAATGTAGCATAGAAAGGGATCAATAGAAGAAAGTTATATGTTGACTTTCACTTAGCGGAATAATCAACACAAGAAATTTTTACCAAAATCGAATGAGCTGAGGAACTCAAAACTCAGAAGAAGTCGCAATAATCTGAGGAAGAAGGATGAGCAATGAGCTGAGGAAGAACGCGTCACAGTCGAGCTAAGGAAGAAGGCAGCAGTCGCACAGAGGAACCCTAAATCTAATTTTTGATTTAGGTTTGGAAAATGAGAATGTATCAGTAAGACTAAGTCTTAAGTAATTAGATTTGAGTAGATTGGGTGGGCTTCAAATGGGTATTGGACTATTGGACTTCAGCCTTAAGATGGAATATAAGTTTTGGACTCTCAAAAGAACACATATGTTCAAACGTATTTTTCTCAACTAATACCCAAAATTTCGGTTTTTCGGTTTAACCGAAAACCGAAACACTAAAACCGTAAACCGCACCGAAAAATCAAAATTTAATAATTTAAAAATCGTGCACCGACCGAATAACCGATTAAACCGAAACCGAAAAACCAAAATTCACGGTTCGACCGGTTTTTTCGGTTCGGTCGGTATTATGCCCACCCCTACCCTCCGGGCGCGCACCTAGGCGTGCATATTGCACACTGCTCTGTAAAATGCACATAACGTTTTACTCATAGGTCCGTTCAGGCTCTACAATATATCGTTGAAAATATATTTCAAAGGGCTACAACTTTTATCTTTTTAGGTTTTCCAAATTCTTTACACATTTTCACTAAATCCTACTGGAAGACGGACCTTTTGTAAACTTAGTCGATTTTGTTGAATCTTATGCACCTCACTCTCCATCTTGATTCTGAAACAACTATTTTCACCCATACTCATCCCGCTAGGACTTCATATGTCTAAAATATCAAAATAATACCCATTTAACATATCCACACCTAGTTCAAATGTACGGGGTATTACATTATCTCCCCCTTGTGATCATTCATCCTGGAATGATTGTCGTGATTGTAACTTCTGCTAACTCCGGACCTTAAACGGGTCTGGTGAAAACATGAACTTTTATTAATACTTGCATACTAAAATGAATGAATACATGACTACTGAACTATTTAGATACTAAACTGAATGACTACTGCATTGACTGAATATTGGTCTGCCATGTATACGTGAATACTAAACTAACATAGATATATGAATATTGAACTGGCACGAATATTTGAGTAATCTGAGTACTAAGTTGGCATGAATATCTAAGTATTGGACTAACATGAGTAGCTGAGTATTGTATTGACATGAGTATCTGAGTATTGAATTGGCATGAGTATCTGAGTACTAAACTGACATGAGTAACTAAGTACTAGAAACTTGAATGCTATAGCATGACACGTGAAATAGTGGTTGTATAACCGCAAATTCTGGTGGCAGCTCTAACTCATAAGCTAATTGATCGATCCTTCGCAAGATTCTATATGGCCCAATATAGCAGGGACTAAGCTTCCCCTTCTTTCTAAATCTCATAACACCTTTCATAGGTGAAACTTTCAGAAGCACCCAATCATCAACTTGAAACTCTAGGTCTCTATGCCGCACGTTCGAATAGGACTTTTGGCGGCTTTGAGCCGTCTTCAAATGCCCTTGAATCAACTTAACTTTCTCCATAGTCCGATAGACCAAATTTGGTCCCAACAACTCCTCTTCACCAACTTTGAACCAACCAATTGGCGATCTACACCTTTGCCCATACAGAGTCTTGCACGGTGCCATCTTGATACTAGAATGATAGGTGTTATTTTTGGAAAACTCAATGAGAGATATGTGATCATCCCAATTACCTTTAAAATCAAGGATATCCTCAAGTGTCTGAATAATGCGCTGAGCATAATCCTTTCTGAAAGGACTTCTAAAAGTTCATTGTAAACTGAGCACCATGATATAAAATGATGGACAACGGGGTCCCATGCACTCTGACGATTTCTTGGATATATAACTTGGCATAATCCTCTACCGAATTTGTAGTCTTCATTGGCAAGAGGTGAGCCAATTTGGTAAGTCGATCTACAATCACCCAATCAGACCGTGCTTTTAAAATGAGTGAGATAATCCTGTTATAAAGTCCATACTTACAATCTCCCCTCAAGAGTATGTGTATTCTGTTGTAAAACACTAGGCTTCCTGCTGCTCGACTTTCACTTGCTGATAATTCGTACACTTGGCCACAAAGTCTGTGATGTTCTTTTTCATGTTGGTCCACCAATAAACCTCCTTGAGATCATTTTACATCTTTGGGGGACCTTGGTGGGTAGAATACCTGGAATTATGGGCTTCTAATATGATCCTCCTTTCTAAGTCTACCTATATCTGGAACACACAGTCCATCTCGGTACCTCAAAGTACCATAATCTCCCCCTTATTCAAAAGCTATCATTTTATGCTTGTGAATCCCTCTTTTTACTGCAACTAGTAGGGGTCATCAAACCGTTTCTCCTTCACTTCGGCTACTAAGGAGGAACAATTCCTGTTCTGAAGAATAACGCCACCATCTTAGGAGTCCAAAAGTCAAACTTTCAGACTTGCTAAGCGGTGAACTTCTTTCACTATATATCTATTGTCTGCCTCAATCATGAGCTGTACTTTCCATATTTGATTATCTTTTTAAGATACTTCCTGAAAACACTTATAGAATTGGTGTGAGATAAGTCTATACTCCGAAGATTAGAGTCTCATGCGATGGCACTACCCTCGTGATACATAACTGGGCATGATTTTATAGTTCTCTTTTTTTTATATATCCCATGCTAACTATGCGGGTTTCAAATCTCCAACTGGACTTACTGACGATTTTCACATCTTCCCCTTAGACCAAAGGTTAAGATCTTGTACCTGCAGATCATTCTCTTTTGTTGGGATTCGAACAACTTTTCTTATCTTAAGTAATTCTTTGCACTTTACGTCAATGAAGACTCACCTTCCGACTTACTTCTGAGTAATCCTTCTTACTAGGAAAAACTATATTACCTACATAAATGGAAAGCTAATGTATTCACAACTATCATACACAATATTAATGATTTAACTCTGCTCACACTGTCAATCTTGGGGAGATCCCTTTTCGGTAATTCTTAAAGGCTATTCTTCTGTAGTTGGCTCTCTTACTGCCTAGCTGATTTTTTTCCCACTATCACTGTACTTCGGGTTTAACTTAAACTCTTAAAGTTCTAACAAACGTTCGGTATTTCAAACTGTCATGCATTCATTAGAGTTAACCTGGCTAAGTGAATCAAATTGTACCTCTACTAGCTTTGTTGAAATTACTAATTCACTGTATCTACTCAAAACTTACTTACTATTCTTTTACTAACCACATGCTAGCATCATATTTTCTTTTTCTACTTTGAATAACTAAAGTGAATCATAAGGTTATTCCTAACTTTCCTTACCATCTGATCCTATTCTACGATCACATACTATCCTTTTTTTCTAAACTATGTACATGGATCACACTTAGGGAATTCTCATATGTCTTAAACGAAATTGGAATATCTAACCCCAGACTTTCTATACACTTCAAAATTACTTCAGACTATAAACCTCCGGCCTAAACATATAGTCACATCATTTGAAGGGAAAATTGTCATATCTTTTATCTCACAATAATAGCCACTTCTTATACAAATTCACTAACATAGTACTTTCTAGTTATGATTTGAATAAATCTAAACAACTTAAAATCATTCCTTGAAATTTAATATCGGCTGCTCTTGGTTCTCATTTCGTACATTATGTCTTCTTAGTCATATACATGAGTCGTACAAAAAATATAACTCTGATAATAACAATCGTTCCTGACTGCTAAGTATTTTGCCCTTAGGCTCTTTTCTGTCCAAAACTATAGTGACCAATGTTAGGGTCTGACATCTGAACTATCATCATCCAATTTATGGCTCTATTTTCAAGAATTAAGTGAAGTTGTTCTGGGAGGTAAAACACATACGAATACACTACCATGCACAAACTTATCCTTTAAAGTATACCATCATCTGATAAATCACTTCTTGCACTATCCGGCGAGTCTTGGTCTTAATCCAGACCTAAAATATGCGAAGATTTTTCTATAATCATCGTTACTTACATTTTCTTTTAGCACCCATAGGCATTAGTGTATACTCACCAGTCACAAGAATTTTGATACACTGAAAATTGGAGATCTGGTAACCGAATAATTGATAAATGGCATACTGAATAACCAGAAACTTGCTAATTGAAAGACTATATAACTGGTAACTGAGGTAGAATGATGACCATAAAACGTAATAACTTCTTTCGTACTTTCTAGTGAGGTTATGCTCTGATATGTACTACTATCCATTGCATCCCACTTCCAACATCCTCTCAAGTCTCATTTGTTACTAACCTGTACTCCATAATTATACCCCAATAGGAAATCATCCTCTCTAGAACCTTGGATTTTTCTTGCCCGTCGCTTGGGTATTCGATATGTCTGGAATTCGATAGGAAGAGAAGGTTACCTATTGCTCTAAGCTTCATGGCACGATCTACAGTAAAAAGAAATAAGACAATCCTAGATTTCTTGGTAGTTAACCGTTTATATGAGTGGTTGACACACACATATAAAGGAAACTCCACTGGACATGACTTCATAGACTCCCTAGGACTCTTGAACCTAGTGCTCTGATACCAAGCTTTGTCACACCCCGAACCTGGGCCTGGACGTAACACGACACTCGGTGTCTGACTATATGTAATCGAGAGAACCAACTAGCTGGCTGAATCAATATGTGATATCATAACATACTGAATACGGAAGATAAACTAACACATACTGATATACTGAAAGTCTAGTCTGAAATATATATGTAGCAATATTGCTTAAACTTAAATGCTTGTGACTCTGTCTAACTGTTACTCTAGTCTATGAAGCCTCTAATGAAGCACTGAAAACACTGACTGACTGAAAATACTGAAGACTGTAAGGTAATGATAATACCCCGAAAGAACTGGGGATCACCAAATAACTGGTACGAGAAACCTAGCGCTATGAATCATCAACCTGTAAATCATTACCTACATCGTGAGATGCAGGCCCCGGGAAAAAAAGGACGTCAGTACATTTGAATTGCACTGGTATGTAAAATAACTGAAAGAAAGAATTATAAATACTAAAACTGAAACTAAGCTGATGACTGAGAGTTGATAATTGATAACTGAAATGATAACTATTGAAACTGAAACTAATATGATAACTGATAGCTAATAACTGATAGCTGATAACTGATAACTAATAACTGATAACTAAAATGATAATGATATCTAGTAACTGATAACTGAACTGATATCTGATAACTGAACTTAACAAAGGAAGTAAGGATATGAATACTCCTTCTTCTGAATGATGAACCACCAGTTTATCTGAATAAATAAACTGCGGCCTCAAGCCTAATATATATGTGCAAAAACTGCGGCCTCGGGCCCAAGTATACGTATACATAACTGTAGCCTCAGGCCCAAAGATGCATAAAGCATAAACTGTGGTCTCAGGCCTAAAGATGCATAAAATATTAACTGCGGCCTCAGGTTCAAATACAGGGGTTCAACATTCAGGGATTTAAAATCAGGAACTGAGAATCATACTACAATACATGATACTGAAATACGCAATCATATTGAGTTACATGATACTCGAATGCTGAATAGAACTAGACTGAGATATGTATTTATGAACTGATTATGAAAACTGAAACTTCAACTGTTTATGACATGCTGAGTAATCTAGACTGAGACTCATGTGCATCAAACCCAAGTCTATATTGATTACGCACTGATTTCACAATGTTCAGAATGAAAGTCATGAACGAGTTACAAATCTAGAGAATAGAAGTTCTGCAACTATTCAAGGAACTAGGCTTAACTATATTTCTGATGCAATTATAACGTGGTAAAATAAGCATAGTGTAGGGAGAATCATTAACATTCCCAAACATAGAGAGTTAGCCTCACATACCTTAACTTCATCCTCTTGAGCCTAATACAACATTCGCCAACCCTTTCAACTTTAATCTATATCAATACAAGTCAAAGGGATTCTAAATTAGCAACAATAGTCATGTTTTGGTCACTTAGGCATTTTATCAAACACTTGGTGGCACAAAGCTTCATAGCCCTTATTAATGGTGTTTCTACACCCAACAAGCCATTCTCTTGCTCCTAGATAAATTCTAAAATCTTAAATTTTTTATAATCAAAATCATTCTTCTTCACCAAAGATAAATAACACCCTTAACCAATAATCAACAATCAACAAACCAAACCTATAATTTTTCATGCTTTTCTATCAAACCCATCAACTCATATCTCATGAACATAGAGTCTATAATCATTAATCCAATGGTATAATCAATTAGAGGGTGAAGACATTATCGGTTTTGAAGTTCAATCATCTTGAATTCGAGTTCTAAGGTATGTTCTCTCAACAATGATGCCCCAATCGAATAATTAATGATTTGGAATGTTTACCCATGTTAATAAGGTGTTGGGGAATTGAAATTAACTTAGAATAACCATTAGAACTTACCTTGGATGGTGGAGGGACCTTTGAGGAGTTAGGTTCTTGTGAGCTCCCTTTTCTAGAGAAAGTTTTTGTGTTTTGGGGGTGTGGAGGACGAAGTAGGG